>NW_024426774.1:64239981-64244427 GCF_017311325.1 Ursus maritimus
CGGGTGCGGCCGCAGAGACAGGCGGGGGCTGGCGGTCGGATCTGTGGGCGTCCTTCCCCGCTACCCGCCCTAGGCTGGACGCTGTGTTTGAACTTGGCCTTTCCTGTCGGACGGGCGGAGTATTTATTAAGGCCCACTCTGGCCTTAGGGATCAGCAAGGGGCGGCTGTCAGAGCCACCCCCGCGGCCCTCGGCTCTGGTGCTGGAGGCTGTACTGCCTGCGTACCCGCAGAGCCTGGCAGGAGGCGTCCCCAGCGTTGCCCACGTCTGCCGGTGCTGGCTTCAAAAGTGCACGCAGGCAGGAGAGAAAGTTGTTTACGTGAACCGTTAAATACTGTGCAAGTCATGATTCGCTGCTCCTGGGCTGACTAGTCTTTGCTTGAAAATGCTTGGCTGTCGCTGTTCTCCACGATTTCTGGCAAATCTTCCTTACCCGGCCCGGCAGCAAGCATTAAAATAGAGCAAGGGAACACTCATCTCCTGCAAACGAGACTCCCCGCGGTGTGTGCATCTGCTCCAGCCTGAATGCGGTTCAGAATCGGGCGGAGGGGACTGTAGGCTATGGCAGCAGGTTGGGGCTGGTAGTCGTAGCGCTTATCCAAAAAGAGCAAGTTCCTGGGAAAAGCAGTTGATGACTTGGGTCCACCTTCTGGCCCCGGATTTTCTTACCTCATTTCACCATTGCTTCCCAGTTTCCACTACCAGAGCCAAATGTCTTGGGCATCAGCCATGGTAACTCTTGCATTGCCTGGATAACAGGGAAAGAAAAATCCGTATTGAGTTGAATTCTGTATAACCAAGCTATGCATGTGCGTGTGTTTTGTAAACCAGAGCCAGTATTAGTGAGTATGTATTTACATTTATCTGGAGTAATGTGGAGAGAGTTGAGTTTGGTCGCCGGACTCGTGCATACGTGAGCTTAAGTCCTTCCTATGAGGAAGAAGAATATATGAATAGAAGTTTGATATCTAGTTACCTACGCAACTAAGTTGGTAAAAAGAGTGGGGTGTGTGTAAATACATGTGTGCTTGGGGAAGAAGGATTGGGTGGGTAAATACGTATGTGGAGAGTGGGTTGAAAACCCCAAAATGGGGGAGCTAACAATTCAGCTCCTGCTCGAGAGCCAGGAGTTTGTTCAGCACTGTATTAAACACCACATACTTACCTGGTTTTACCCTAGTCCTCGGTCTCTGGGAGCATAGGCCTGGGCGGTCGTTATTTGAATCTTGGCTTCGCCATCACTTTGTAGCTGCTTCAGTTGGGCAAACAATCTATTATCTCTGAGCCTCAATGTCTTCCTCCACAAAATGAAAATATTCTTAAGGTTGTTCTCAGATGTGGATGATTTAATACGGGCAGAGTACAGACAGGAGGGCCACGCTTGTGGTCAGTCTTTGGTCATTATTATCTCGGGTTTTGATTGAGCAGTTTGATGTGATGTGCTACCCCGTGTCTGTAAGACTTAGCGCTCTCATCAGCCCTCTAATATTGATTCCATCCTTCACCAATGTCTTCAGGCTCCTAAAACCATTCACCTTCAAGGACATTCCCAACCGTTTGCTGTGAAGAAATGAGGAATTTCTCAACTTATCCCTTTCAAAACAAATTTACCTGGATCTGTACAAGATGACAGTTGTTTGGTTCTATTTTAAGTTGCATAGTATATGTCTAAAATGTAAATATATTTAGGTCAATCTCTTTCCAATTGTTAAGCAGTTCATATATATGTAGATTTATTGAGGGATGTAAGAAACGTTTTTATTTTATTTTATTTCAATGTTTTTTTATTATGTTAGTCACCATACAGTACATCCCCGGTTTCCGATGTAAAGTTCGATGATTCATTAGTTGCGTATAACACCCAGTGCACCATGCAATACGTGCCCTCTTTACTACCCATCACCAGTCTATCCCATTCCCCCACCCCCCTCTCCTCTGAGGCCCTCAGTTTGTTTCTCATAGTCCATAGTCTCTCATGCTTCATTCCCCCTTCTGATTACCCCCCCTTTCATTATCCTTTTCTTCCCCTACCAATCTTCCTAGTTCTTATGTTCCATAGATGAGAGAAACCATATGATAATTGTCTTTCTCTGCTTGACTTATTTCACTTAGCATTATCTCCTCCAGTGCCGTCCATGTTGCAGCAAATGTTGAGAAATAGTTCTGATAGTTGAGTAATATTCCATTGTATATATGGACCACAACTTCTTAATCCAGTCATCTGTTGAAGGGCATCTCGGTTCCTTCCACGCTTTGGCTATTGTGGACAATACTGCTATGAACATGGGGTGCATGTGGCCCTTCTCTTCACTACGTCTGTATCTTTGGGGTAAATACCCAGTAGTGCAATGGCTGGGTCATAGGGTAGCTCAATTTTTAACTTTTTAAGGGACCTCCACGCATTTTTCCAGACTGGCTGTACCAACTTGCCTTCCCACCAACAATGTAGGAGGGATCCCCTTTCTCCACATCCTCTCCAGCACTTGTTGTTTCTTGCCTTGTCTATTTTTGCCATTCTAACTGGCATAAGGTGGTATCTCAGTGTGGTTTTGATTTGAATTTCCCTGATGGCTAATGATTTTGAACATTTTTTCATGTGTCTGTTAGCCATTTGTATGTCATCATTGGAAAAGTGTCTGTTCATATCTTCTGCCCATTTTATGATTTATTTGTTTCTTGCGTATTGAGTTTGAGAAGTTCTTTGTAGATCTTGGATACCAGTCTTTTATCTGTAGTGTCATTTGCAAATATATTCTCCCATTCCGTGGGCTGCCTCTTAGTTTTTTGACTGTTTCCTTGGCTGTGCAGAAGCTTTTTATCTTGATGAAGTCCCCACAAGTTCATTTTATCTTTTGTTTCTCTTGCCTTTGGAGATGTGTCATGAAAAAGGTTGCTTTGGGCCGATGTCGAGGTTGCTGCCTATGTTTTCCTCTAGGATTTTGATGGATTCCTGTCTCACATCGAGGTCTTTCATCCATCTGGAGTTTATCTTTGTGTATGGTGTGAGAGAGTGGTCAAGTTTCATTCTTTTGCATGTAGCTGTCCCATTTTCCCAGCACCATTTATCGAAGAGACTGTCTTTTTTCCACCGGATGTTTTTTCCTGCTTTATCAAAGATTAGTTGCCCAAAGAGCCGAGGGTCCATTTCTGGGTTCTCTATTCTGTTCCATTGGTCTATGTGTCTGTTTTTGTGCCAGTACCATGCTGTCTTTGTGATCACAACTTTGTAGTACAGCTCAAAATCCGGCATTGTGGTGCCCCCAGCTTTGTTTTTCCTTTTCAACAGTTCCTTGGCGATTCAGGGCCTTTTCTGGTTCCATACAAATTTAAGGACTATTTGTTCCAGTTCTTTGAAAAATGTCATTGGTATTTTGATCGGGATAGCATTGAAAGTGTAGATCACTCTGGGTAGCCTGGACATTTTAACTATGTTAATTCTTCCGATCCATGAGCATGGAATATTTTTCCATCTTTTTTGTCTTCTTCAATGTCTTTCAAGAGTGATTTATAGTTTCTAGAATATAGATCCTTTATGTCTCTGGTTAAGTTAATTCCAAGGTAACGTATGGTTTTTGGTGCTATTGTAAATGGGATGGATTCCCTAATTTCTCTTTCTTCAGTCTCATTATTTGTGTACAGAAATGCAACTGATTTCTGAGCATTGATTTTTGTATCCCGCCACATTACTGAATTGCTCTATAACTTCTAATAGTTTGGGAGTGGATTCTTTTGGGTTTTCCATATAGAGTATCATGCCATCTGCGAAGAGAGACATTTTGACTTCTTCCTTGCCGATTTGGATACCTTGTATCCCTTTCTGTTGTCTGATTGCTGTTACGAGGACTTCTAGTACTATGTTGAATAATAGTGGTGAGAGTGGGCATCCTTGTCGTGTTCCTGATCTTAAGGGAAAGGCTTCCAGCTTTTCCCCATTGAGAATAATATTTGCTGTAGGCTTTTCATAGATGGCTTTTATGAGATTGAGGAATGTACCCTCTATCCCTACACTCTGAAGGGTTTTAATCAGGAAACGATGCTGTATTTTTGTCAAATGCTTTTTCTGCATCAGTTGAGAGGATCATATGGTTCCTGAGTCTTTTCTTGTTGATACGATGTATTACACTGATCGATTTGCGAATGTTGAACCATGCTTGCATCCCAGGGATGAATCCCACTTGGTCATGCTGGATAATCCTTTTAATGTACTGTTGGATTCTATTAGCCAGGATCTTGTTGAGGATTTTGGCGTCCATATTCATTAGGGAAATTGGTCTGTAATTCTCCTTTTTGATGGGGTCTTTGCCTAGTTTGGGGATCAAGGTAATACTGGCCTCATAGAATGAGTTTGGTAGTTTTCCTTCTGTTTCTATTTTTTGAAATAGCTTTAGGAGAATAGGTATTATTTCTTCTTTGAATGTTTGGTAGAATTCCCCAGGAAAACCATCCG
>NW_024426774.1:64245890-64355890 GCF_017311325.1 Ursus maritimus
ATTGGTCAATGACTGGTGATTCTGGAAGGTCTTTATTTCTCCATCAATTCTGAATGACAGCCTTGCTGGATAAAGGATCTTTGGCTGCATGTCTTTCTCTGAAAGGGTTTTAAAAATGCGCCCCCCCCCAACCCTTTCTCTTTCCAAGTCTGTGTAGACAGGTCTGATGTAATTCTGATACCTTTGCCTTGGTACGTGAGAAATTTCTTTGCCCTGGCCGCTTTCAATACTGTATCCTTGGATCTAATATTTGCGAATATGCACTATGATGTGACGTGGCATAGGTTTGTCGTGGTTGAGCTTGGGAGGGGTCCTCTCTGCCTCTTGGACACAAATGTTTGTTTGCCTTGCTAGATTAGGGAAGTTTTCAGCTACAATTTGTTCAAATATCTCTCCTAGACCTCTGTTTTTCTCCACCCCCTCGGGGATGCCAATGATTCTGACATTGGAACGTTTCATTGAGTCAGTAATCTCCCGTAACCTACATTCCTGTACGTGGATTTTTTTGAGTCCAGATTCTATTTTAGCTTTCTCTTCTACTAACCCATCCTCCAATTCGCTGATACGTTCTTCTGCCTCATTCACCCTGGCCGTCAGAGCCTCTAGTTTTGACTGCATTTGGCTCATAGAATTTTTAATTTCTGCCAGATTCGCTCTTGTTTCCGCCCTTAGGGATTCTATATTCTCATTATCATTTTCGTTAGTACTTTTTTCAAGTCTACACATCATCTTGACCATTGTTACTCTGAATTCCATTTCTGATAATTTGGTTATATCCATATCCATTAGTTCTGTGGCAGAGGCCACACATTCCTTGTCTTTTTTTTGCTGGGGGGGATTTCTCCTCTCCTCATTCTGATGAGGAGAGGTTGTGGGGTTGTCCAGAGCCCAAATTCTTGACCGGGACCCAGGCCGTGCATCCTTGTTTTATAGGGATCTTAGGGATGTCGGCTTCTTGATTTTTTTCAGCCTGCCTTCTGGGGGAGGGGCCTGCCGCGCCGATACTCAGGCAACCCTGTTTGGGTAGAGTTTCCGTGTCCCCTGTGAGGGGGGATGGGGATGGGCACGCTGCGAGCCGGTATTTCCGGGCTTTTGTTCTCTGGCGGCTTTCCCTGGCGGTTTGCTGTGCCTCTTCTGAGAGTCAGAGCAGCAGTGGCTGAATCTCAGCCTCTGTCTCAGAACAGAGGGATCGCGGCCCGTTCTCCACTGATGTTCTGGCCACTTTAACTCTGTTACTGTTGGTGCTGCTCAACCCTGCAGCGTCCCGGGATGTGCGCCCCACACCCGGCGTCCCTGCCCTCACTTCCAGGGCCGGCGCGTCTCTGTCCTTTGTGTTTCTAACACCGCAGCCGCCAGCCGCCAGCCGCCCCCGCGCACTCCCGGAGCTTCCGGTCTCAGTCTGGTTCCAGTGAGCACACCGGGATCCTGAGCTCCGGTTTTCAGTCTGGTCGCGTGGGCTCCCCAGCTCTCGGTCTCAGTCTGTTCTCTAGCGGGTGCCGGTCTGTGAGTCCGCCAGCTCCCCTGTGCAGGTGGCCACCGCTTCCCGGCGCCCGAACGCGGCGGCTCCCTCCCCCTTCTGTTTATCTTCTGATATCTGTGCGCGGTTTCACGGCTCCCCGCTTCGTACCTCAATACTCAGCGCTGGAGATGTTCATTTGTAGAGATCCAGATGTATCTTCCTGCGTCTCAGGCTGGTTCCGTGGATGTTCAGGCTGGTCTGGTACCTATCCAGCTCGACTCAGGGGACCGGCTGAAAAAGGGGTCCCCTACTCCTCCACCGTCTTAACTCCCTCCTAAGAAACGTTTTTAAAAGATAAGTATGCCTATACAGAGAAGTCACAATCTAGTTAGGAATACAAGACACACATACTGGAAAAAAAATGTGAACAATGGTATATAATTAGTAGTATGTAACTGGTAGTCACAAGTGTCAGATTTTAGTACTGAGGATAATACAGTATTATAAAATTGTGCCAGTTATTTAAAAATGCCAATTACCTATGATTGGTACATCCTCTGCAGGGCACTGCAAAATAATGTGGATTTTATAATAAATAGTGACTTTTTAATGTAGAAAAAGCACTGGGATGTTATTTTTTCTACTGCTAACTCCTCTACAGCACAGTTAAACCTGTTTGCTGTAGATTCTCACTTATATATATAAAAAAAGGTAGGTTAGATAATTTTATGATCCCTTTCACCTGTAAAATACAGTGTTTCTGCTGGCAAATTTATATCTAAAAATCAGTGAACACACTAGCCTCAATAATAGATGTAATTTTCTCACGTTAGGTAGTTTAGATTCTTGTCAGCGAAGAATAATTCAAAGTGGCTTACTAATATTGTGCGAGTTAAAAATACCAGTGCTATTTGAGCTAGAACACCATATGTGAGGAGACACAATAGGATAGAAATTGCTCATCCGAAATGTTATAGATGCAGAAAATTGTCAACACTTTTTTTCAAACCTTAGGAAAATGCCAAAAATAATGAAGGTACAGTTGTATAACCTGAAAGGAAAGGAGAGTCTAACTTCCTCCCAGTTCTTCCTTCAGTGATGTGACACCAGCGAGGAGCTCAAGAGTATGGCATCAAGCCAAATCTATATATCCCTACTTTTATTTTTTTAAAGATAGTTTGTTTGCCTCATTTATATGTATTGTAAAGATTAAATGAGAAAATACAGAGAATTTATCCTGGCATGTCATAAGCACTCATTAAAACTTGGCTGTTGGTATTCTTCCTGTTTCTATAATTAGTAGCATAGACAATTCATCAAGTACAGGTATTGTATTGTCTTTTTTTTGTCTTTATTTCATTACCTTAGACTAAGAATTTTAAAAAGATTTTATTTATTTATATGTTTATTGGAGGGGGAAGCAGAGGGAGAGGGAGTCCCAACACAGAGCCTGATCCCAGGACCCTGAGATCATGACCTGAGCTGAAATCAAGAGTCAGCTGCTTAACTGATTGAGCCACCTAGGCACCCCTTAGACTAAGAATTTCATCAAACCAAAATATACATTAATTTGAGGGCAATGGGAATAAGAAATGTTAGTGTTAGGTTTGCCTAGCTTTGAAAATTAATAGGTTCAAATGAATTACAGACAGGAAAGGAACCCCAAGTTTCCTCTGGTCTAAGTTCAAAACTAATTGATTTATATTGGACTTTTCAGAAAGAGAGATTAAAGAGATGTCACACCTCATACTTGTTTTATAAAGGTAAAAGTCTCGGGACGCCTGGGTGGCTTAGTCGTTAAGCGTCTGCCTTCTGCTCAGGGCGTGATCCCGGAGTTCTGGGATGGAGCCCCATATCAGGCTCCTCCGCTGGGAGCCTGCTTCTTCCTCTCCCACTCCCTCTGCCTGTGTTCCCTCTCTTGCTGGCTGTCTCTCTCTGCCAAATAAATAAAAATAAAATCTTCTAAAAAAAAAAAAAAAAAGGTAAAAGTCTCTAGTATAAATCACATGGACCATTCCGATGCAAGTGATCCTGGATATATGTATGCATATGTTTATATTGGTATAATGTATACATAAAAATCTTAATTTTATGAGATCTCTTGAAATAACTAAAGCAATCAGCCTGGGTTGCTCTAAAATCATTGTTAGAAATTATGAGTTTGGAAATTTATCCCATTGAAGGAAGAAACCTGTATTTTATTAGTTTGTAGCGTTCTAGTCACCTCTATAATTTCATGACTCGAGGTTTATTTTAAAATAATCCATCTGTGATATCTTACATAGAAGCTGTATAACCAAAGGGTGAGTGGAGAGGTGGTCCTAGGCAGCCTTTAGTAAGGGCCGTGTCGGTACTATAGTGACGTCCTCAATAGGGTGGTCATGTAGTAGAGATTTGTTGAATGAATAGCTATGGACATATTACTTCTTGCGAAAGGAATGCAAAATGAGACATGGTCGAGGTGGTTACCGTTCTCCAAAAGTTAGGAATCCCTAGTCCAAGCTGTCTAGTTTTGATGGTTTTCTGTCTTCTAGCATGTTTTTTGGGCTGCTTTCCTTATTTTCTATGAAGAATTCCAGAGATGTGAACATCTTCCTTGCAAGTCATTACTACGTCTTATTATGTACTTATGGAGCAATCCAACGTATATTCCGCACCGTGTATGTTCTGGCCTCTTCTCGCTGGACCATGAGATTCATAGTTGATTCATTTAGGGTTTTCAGCACCCAGGAAAGTAACTTGCAAACAACAGGTCCTATCAATAAGTTTGTCAATGAAATTGACCCCCAAAAAATACCCAGAAAATACAAAATATATTATACTACTTTGAGCTTTTCAGTGCTTTTAATGGATATAGGTAGTAATTGTTCAACCACTCCGTAGAGAATCTCCACGTTTTAAAAATGGTAATTAAAACTACCTTCTAAACTAAGGAACTTAAGTTCTTCAATTTCTACCCAATAAAATCTACCTTTGAACCCTTTGATGATACAAATTACTATTCTCTGTACTCGCCCTAGCAGAGGAGAACTAATGTTTATTGAAATTCAGGGTAGAGCTAAGCTTAAGTCCTAGCTCTGTTTTTAAAGCTCTGTGACTCTGCATAAGTTTTTTAAATTCTTTGAGCTTTACATTTGGACTATGTCTCTTATTAATCTTTAAAAAATAAATGAAGAGTGCTCACTTCGGCAGCACATAAACTAAAAAATAAATGAATAAGACCCCAAAAGAGTAGGGCTAAAAGAACGTACCCGGTAGGGTTATTGGATCAAATATGGGAAGCGTAAAGCACCTTGCACAAAGTAGCCACCCGGAAAGTATCGATCCCCGCCGCCCTGCCCTAGCCTTGCCCCGCGGTGGAAGCTCGCCCAGCTGGAAAGTGAAACAGCGAAGATTTGTTTTTAGATCAGTCTTTTTTTATACCTCACTGCCTCTACCTAATGTTTCTCTACCTCTTGTTTAAATCATGCCAATAAAAATGGAATGTGAAATTCAAAATAGGGTCTTCCTAATGTCACTATGGTGTGAGAATGGGCAAAAATAACTAAAAAGAGTAACCGCAGCCAATGTTTCAGGAGTGGACGCCTTCAAAACAGGAAGGCTCCCACAGGGGAGGAGAATGTAATAACCATCAGAGATGGGGGGATGGGGTGTGTGGAAAGTGAAAGTTTGCACCGTCTCCTTGTAAACCGTCACCTTACACAGTGCATCGTCACCGACGCGCAGCAGTTCGAACCGATGTCGAAGTGCCGCGGCTGGTAAAACAAGCAGGAGCAAACCGAGAACAAGCACCCGATCCCCAGTCGCCACGGCTCCTGGTGCCACAATGTCAGCCTGTGGCGATGAGCTGCTGAGCAATGGTCCTTGTTTTTATGTGGCTGGGTAGACCTATGATAAAATTTTAAAATGCTTTTCTTCTTTAGTACAAGTGAAGAGTTGGAGATAAGCTTCCACTTGAAGAAAAATGAGGGTTTTGGCCTAGAAGTTAGAATATACCTAAAAAAAAAAATTAAAAAATCTCAGGTGAGGTGTTAAATAGAAAAGTGCAACACTTTTAATTAATAAGGGGTAGTTTACCGCAAATACCTCCTAGGCCCATCTTTTCAATCCGACGCGGCGAATCAACATTTCACAAGTCATTTCCTTTAAACTGTTATTCTAACCTATCCCCTTTCCCTATGTAATTATAATCGTATTCTGTGCTTCAAGTTATAATTATTTCGGTGTTTATAAGCTTTTCAAGAGTTTGGAAACTTAGGCACTTTTTTTTTTTTTTTTTATCACCTTAGGGTAAGCCGGGAGCAAACTTCCTGATTTAAATTTCCTTTTTTTTTTTTTTGGCTTTCTCTGCCAACATTGCTCTAAGACTTTAATAATGGGTTGTAAGATTCAGGAAAAGAAATCTTACAGGATTTTTCTATATTTTTAAGAGCAGGGAGGCAGCATTAGAAAGAAAGCTGGTATTTCTGCAGTTTTTTGACATGTAGAGAGTAGAGAGAAATACCATAGTCCTTACTTCGTCATGACTAGTCAGCATGGTGGCGACCACAGGGAAGCCTTGCAGGCCCTGACGAGCTGCCACCAGACACAAAGGCCTGAGCTCCCCTGACAGGACGCAGAGCTTCTGTGACCTCTCTGAGCTTCTGTGCCTTTGTCCACACAGGGGCTGCCAACATCTACGCTCTCTGCCCCGGCGAAGCTAAGGGAGCAGTTGCACACCAAAGAGCTTGGTTAAACCGCCCTTTATTAAATGCATCGGTTGAGCCGTGCTGGGGTCCTAACATCACCTTCTTGGGGTGAGTTGCAAGGGAAAAAGCCCCTCCCCTGCATGTTAAGTGCAGTTTGCATCAGTGTGCACCTTGGTAACAGACTTTCTGCAAAACTTGGGTTTGCTTTTTGTGTATATTGTAGCTTCTGCTCCCGTGTCGAGCCTGCTGTTAATCCTCATTTTAAGCTATATTTCGTCAGTGTTAAGACTGTTAGCCTGAGAAGCCCATCCGTAAGATAATCTGCTCCAAACTCTCTCTCTCTGTAGATGGGCCTAAATAGAGTAGAGGACCAAGGAATTAACTTCCGACTTTTGCTTTGAGTAGAATATAGTTTGACTAGATTGGATGAGAACAGAAAGGCTCACTAATGGGAAAATATAATGATTTTAATTATGTTATTTCCTTAATGTTTGAGGTTACATAAGATAAATCTATAGAACCATATAATTTCATCTTGGCCATACTTCATGGGTTATATCCCAAAGTCACTCTTTTCTTTCTACCATTTCCTTTTCATATATGTAAGAGTTATGGGTTTTTTCCTTAAAATTACTACTCTTTAAACTTTTTACCTTATCTAAGAAAATTTTTTATGCTTTTTAACAGATCTATGATGGTTTGTTTTTTTTTTTTTTTCCTGTTGTTGTTGTTTAGAGAGCGAAGGTGGGGAGTGGGGAGAAGGGCAGAGGAAGAGGGTAAGAGGATCTGAGGCAGGCTTCAAGCCCAGCCTGACACAGGCTCGATCTCACAACCCTGACATCGTGACCTGAGCCAAAATCAAGAGTCAGAGAGTCAGACACTTAACCAACTGAGCCACCCAGGCTTCCCATCCATGATGATCTTTTCTTCTGAACTAAATATGGATAGAACTGAAAATTCTACTTATTTTAAATATTCTTTTTGTTTCTCACTCAGTATTTGCAGGAATATAGCATAATGGTCACAAACGGTGCCCTAAAGTTGGAACCACTTCTTAATGACATGACTTGGAGCAAGTTTTACCTTTTTGAACCTTAATTTCCTCATCAAAAAGTGATAATAATTATTGTCCCTGCCTTCCTCACGGTGTCCTTGTGAGGCTGAAATGAGATGGTCCATATGTACCGTCTGGCACGTGGTCCGTGCGCAGCCACTCATCCTCTGTCAGCATTACCATTAAAAATAAATGTCTGAAAAGTTGAGATTGTCTCATATTCCTCTCTTCGCCCCCAGCCCCATGCACACTGCTTGGGATCTGGCAGATTCTCGGTAGATACTTGGTGAATAAATGGCAAAAATACCCAGTACATTTTATATAGTCCTCATTCTTTGTTTGCTAGCCCACCGGTTTATCCCTGCTTCGGGAATTTTTCACTGAGAGTTCCAGGTACCAGAGATGAGACTCCTGGAGCGTCCTGAAACCTTGGTGTTGATGCAAGAAAGGTTGCATTTTTAAAATCAGACTGCATATTTTTGGGGCGTATGTTTCAGCCCTCATTTGGCTTTGGACTTGGCACTCTCCCAAGGCCTGGACCTTGTCTTCACACCGGCCTTCCTGATCTCACAGCTCCACAGTTCGGATCTTCTGGCCCAAACAGTGTATTTTACCATAAACCGTCCTCATTTCGGCTTTACTGTGTTTGCAGGTACAGTTAATTTACCTGGAGTCTGTTCTGTCCTGTTTGGAAGAAGGAACTTTGACCTTTGTTGCTGGTTTAAAAGGAAACTGTTGCTGCACTTCTGGCACCCCTCTCCCCACCCACTTTCATTCCACCGGAGAATAAACTTGCTCAGCAGACTGTCGGGACTGGACGTTGACCGGGACCATTTTCCTGGCGGCTGGGATCCTTGCATTAAAGGTCATTGCTCGGGGATGGTGTCCTTCCTGTTTCCAGGAATGGGACAAAGCAAACAGGGTCTGTCTCAGCTGGCCTGGCCACATTAACACTCCGTCCTACCTGCAGCTGGAGGGAGTTATGGAGCAGTCGTCCAGAATGAGGCAGCTATTGAGAGAGGGTCTAGAACTCAAAGGAAAGCACGTGGGAAGTAAGAGGGCTTGCTTGGGCCTCCTGCTTCATATCCGTTTGTGTAATGTAACTTTTAGTCCTAGTCTTTTACTCCATCGTTGAACTGAGTCCTTGCCCCGTTAACGAAATCCTGACTGTTTGCTATTGGGCTGTCATTTCTTGTCTATATACTTCTTTGGCAGAGAATCCCAGAGGTAAGACCAAGGCCATGTGCAAAACCAAACCCTTAATATCCTTCTCTATCCGGGCCAACCTAGTTCACAAAAACTTTTTGGACAGCCCCTATAAGGATCTTCTTCTAAAGCTAGACCTTTTGCAGTATTAGGAGAGGTAGCGGATTCTAATCTTCTCCTATTCGCCCTCTTGGTGAGGGAGAGTCCTGCCCTACAGTTATGCGGATGGTTGAGCACATGACCCCTGACACTGGACAGATGACATCATCAACAGTTTACTAGTCACGTACACTCACAGCCACAGAGATGGACACCACGCCCTGCAGGGCCACATGGGGGTTGCATCCAGAATGTAATGAACACCCAGAAGCTGGGGGAGGCAGGCTTTGTAGTGTCGAGGATGAGGTCACCCCTGGTTTCCACTGGGGAATGTGATTGGCTTGACTAATTCTGTCCGCTGGCGGAGAACTAAAACTTGCTACTCAGGAATAAGCAGGAAATGCATCTGGTCCCTTGGAAGGGAAGTTGTTAGGCCAGGGAACCTTTTTCCTGGGAGCAGGCAGGGGAAAGAGAATTTGCAGTGAGGCCATTTGAGCTCCTCCTGATGTCATCCTGTGTCAAGGCAGCACATAATATTGGGCCTTAATTTTTTAGGATTTACACCACACGGACTATACGGACATAGCCTTATTCATTCATACCTTGGAATTTTACTCTAGATGTGTGTTAGTGAAGGTCGCACTTCCCCGTAGGATTATGAGCTACTCAGGGACAGCCAGCACTTAAAAAGCCGTGCACATTATGGTTTGGAAAAACATGATTTGCATTAAATTGACCTGTTCTGTCCTATCTCAAAGTGATATTGTCAGTTTTAGTCCAATGAATACCATTTAATACACCCAAGTTCTATCCTTGGATGTGGTTAATTTTTTAAATGTACCAAAACTTTGAGCACGAAAGGATGTGCTAGGTAGAATTTCACCTGGTATCGGTGAAGGGCTGGAACTCCTGGCCGGCAGCGTTGCCCACGTCCTGCCCTCACACCCCTGCATTCAAGCCCTGTGATGTGCCGTGGACTGACAGCTCTACACATTTTGAGTTACCCCGTTTGCTGACATTCGAGAAGAGCTAATGTGTTTTTTTTCCACTCTGTTTTCAAACAATGGGTAAAACAATAAAACGAATGGAACATGGGCATTCTTTTTAAAATCAGAGTTAAGCTAAGGCCTAAATACCAGAATGCTGATGTCTCAGATGTATTATTCAGGCTGCATATTTTAGGCACTAATGGGGCCCATTAAGAGGTCTTATTGTTGCTAAATTGAAGCCAATTGGTGTGAAGGAGGAAATGTGAGGAGGTCGCAGACAGATTGAAAGAATTTACAGTATATACCCTCAATTTTCTAAAGATCTAATATTAAGTCTTTTATTCATCTCTATTTAAGTCCATTAAACTGATTTTATTTTCTACCTTACTAAAATATTTGTTAAATTTTACACAACCATAAACACAAAGCTATTTCCCCTTTTAACTGTGATATACTTAGACAAATGAAAAGTTTCAAAATTTCTCTGATTTTTATATTGTCAGAGTAATCCATTATGTCTCTGAGATAGAACGTCTTTCTTGTGCTTCTTACAAATAATCCTATCTAGATCCGTCACAGTACCGAAGAACTATTGTTGTAAAGAAACTACTCATTTCATTTGCCCATGAAAACTTGAAAGTAGTTCCTTAAATTCAAATGAGATTTCCATTTTTCTCAACTCTTCGTTGGCATAGAAATTCCTATCCAGAGATGAACCCTGCCTTTAAGGATTAAGTGCTAACTCAGTTTCTCTGCTATTAGAGTTTAATTCTAAAAAGTTTCTGGTGAAATCACCACTTAAAATTCCAAATTAGGTATTAGGACTTCGGTGTACACATGTTTTCAATAGTTTTCTTTTTTCATATTATAAAAGAATACATGCTGATTACAGAAAAATTTGGTAAACATAGATATAAATAGAGAGCAATTTGACCCACTAGAGACAGCCACGATTCAGTTTCAGTGGATTTGTTTCCACGTTTCCCTCCTCGATCTAGGGGTGTGCTGTCTAATATGGTGCCACTTGCCAGGCATAGCGGTGTCTCCCTAAACCCCATTCTGTCTCTTCTCTTCAGCAAGGTCTCCAGGCACTGTTTGGACTCCCTCTTCCTGCTCCTGCAGCCTGGAAATTGCCTCTAGGCAGAAAATAATGACAACTGAAGGGCTCACCTCATTTGTTCCCCTTTCCTCGGGGATCATGGTCCTGCGCGGCCTGTGGTCCGATGTCTGGAAACAGCTGTTCTGTATATTTTGTGCAATGTTTTAGTTGTTGACCATGGGATGTTAAGTCTAGTGCTTGTCACTACATCACAAATGGTAGTGGAAGTTGTTGTCACCTTATTTTATGTGTCTCATAATCAACGTATGGTTGATTATGGGAGAAGTGTTTATAAGGGAATTTAAAACATCTTTCATATATTTTCATGAAGATAGAGTCTTCTGTCATCTTAGTTTAAGCCTTCGGGGGAATATTTCTTTTTCTATATGTAATGCACCAAGCACTCCTGAGCACTCCCCACGGCAATGCGCTGTTCGAGGCGCTATGGTTAAAGCAGGTCCAAACTTACATACGCTCCTGCCCTAAGGTAGCCTGCATTGGTATAAAGACAAAAAATAAGTCCTGTATAGCATACTAGTTAGATAGTGATAGGCACCAGGGAGAAAGAGAGAGGTAGATAGGGAGTTAGGGGAGTGAGTGACAATTTAAATAGGTGAGCAGGGAAGGGCTGGTTGATAAAGTGACATTTACCCAGAGACCCAGAGTGATATCTGTGGATGTCTGAGAGAAGAGCATTTAAGTCAGAGAAATTAGTAAGTGGAAAGGATACAGAGGATGCCTGGAACTGGCAAGGAACAGCAAGAAGTTCCAGGAGATTGGAGCAGTTGAGCCAGGGGAAGAGTAGTAGGAGAGGAGATCAGAGACATAAGGGGAGGCCAGATGGTCTATGAATGTAATACCTTGTAACCACTGTGGCTTTCACTTAAAGTAGATGGCAGTCAGAAGATTGTAAGCCGAAAAGTGACATGATTTCATTTCTGTTTTAGCAGTATCACTCAATGCTATGTTGAGCACAGGCTGAGGAAGGCCAAAGGCAGAAGCAGGGAGTTCAGATAGGAGACTATGAGAGCACTGATGGGCACTGGGATTGGGGGTGTTGCCGTGGAGTTAGTGAAAAGTGGTTGGATTTGAGCACCCATTTTGTAGCTTTTTATTACGGAAAATATAAACAAAGAAAAAGATAGGGAATGGTCTAATGATCTCCTATGCGCCCACTTTTGTAGTTGTCAATCCATGTTTAATCTTGTTCTAGCTATCCCTCCAGCCACTTTCTCCCTCTCCCTTCTTCCTACTGGATTATTTTTAAACAGATTAGGGACATTTGAGGAGAGAGACAACGGGGGAATGAATGAAAGAGAAAAGTCAAAGATGACTGTCTTTCCCCCCTGAGTTTTTGCCCTGGAACATCTCAAAATACGGTGTTGCCAGCATTGAGAGAGACGGGGAAGTCTGTCGGAGGGACCGTCGGTGAGGCGCGGAGTCTGTTGGGAGAGTACATTTGGAACTCAGTTTGGGACATGACAATTTGAGATGTCTAACAGAAGTCCAATTGGCAATGTTGAGTAGCTTGTTGGTTATATGAACCTGAAGTCAAGAGAATAAGCTGGAATAGGAAATGTAAATTTTGGAGTTAACCACATGCATGTGATATTTAAAGTTACAAGATTGGAAGGGCGCCTGGGTGGCTCGGTTGGTTAAGCGTCTGCCTTTGGCTCAGGTCATAATCCCAGAGCCCTGGGATCGAGCCCCACACAGGGCTCCCTGCTCAGTGGGAAGCCTGCTTCTACCTTCGCTGTACCCCCTGCTTGTGCTCTCTCTCTCCCCCCACCCCGTCAAATAAATAAATAAAATCTTCTCAGTTATGAGATTGGATGAGCTTGCCAAACGGGTGAGTACGGATTAAGAAGAGATGTCCAGGACCAAAACTCTCAGATCCTCCAATGGCACAAGCTTAGAGAGAGGAGGAGAAATCACCAACAAAGACTGAAAAGGTGTAAATATGAGGTCAGAGGGAAATCAAAGAAAGTATGATGTCGAGGAAGCCAAATGGAAAAAGTGCTGGTGGGTTTAAGTAAGAGAAGACTAGAGGGATGGAGTAATGCAGTTAGCAACAATGAAAAAAAAAATCATTCAGGATAGTAAGAGGAGTGTTGGTAGAAGAGAGGGGGAGCAAAAGCGTAATGGGAGCAGCTTCCAGAATGGAGACACTGGATTACAGCAAGTATAGTCCACTTTTTTGGAGGAGCTGATCCGTAAAAGGAAGAGCTATGTGGTGGTAGAGGGTGGGGTCAAGAGAAGGAGAAATGATAGCATGTTTGTAGACCGATGGAAAGATTCATGCACTAGAAGACACAAATTGGTGGTGGGGAGTGAGAATTGCAGGACCGGCACCCTTGAGGATATGGGATCCTGGCATTGCCTTCCCTGGGGTGAGCCCCAGATGGTTGGACAGTCATCTGGCAGGAAGGGGGAGGAAGGACTTGGGTACCAGTGTGGGGAGGTGAGTAAGTGGGACGGTAGGAGCTTGTGGAAATTCTCTCTTCTGATGGAAACAGGAAGCAAAGCCATGGCCGAATGAAGAGTGATTATGCGGTCACTGTTGAGTGTGGGGATGAGAGAAAAAGCAGTTGCTGGGCAGCAATTAGGTTCCTCTCGAGGCGAATGCCGGATGGCCTTGTTTTAAGTCTTAATAATTATTTTTTTAGCCACACTTTATGTATGGGCTTCTTTACAGTAATTTTTGCTTAAAACTTAAGTCCTTTCTAGCCATATAACTTTGTGCCGTATACTTTGTAGCTATATTCTTTAACTCAAGAACACTTTCTTCAGTCATAACTGATTTTTCCTTCTGTTTCAGTTATTCTGGCTTTTTTTTTCTCTGCACTTCTATTGATTTATGGGCTCTCTTTCCTCCAACCCACTCATTTTCACTCTCAAATTTTCTTTTTGTTGTTCTTTCTTTCACTTTCCTGATGACCTTTTCAGATTTAATTCTCTACACCAGTGTTTCCAAAGCCTGCCTGACTGTCAAAATCACCTGCGGGTATTTTTAAAACCGCAGATTCAGGGACAAAAGCCATGGAAGATCCTGATTCAGTAGCTCCGGGTGGGGGCCTAGACTCTGTGTTTAGAAGGCTTCCTGGGTAGTTCTGATAATCAGCTGGGATTAGCCACCACTGCTCTCCATCACTAATGACATTTGCCAGTTCCTAATTCCCAAATGGATTACAAAGCTCCCGTTCCCTTCTGGGTTTCCTCTAATCGTTCCGCAGCTTAAGTGTGTGTCTGTGTGTGTTGCCGGCTCTTCGGAGTATGATTTTTTACATCTCAGCTATTTTCATCCATAGATTTTATTTTAATCTGCACATCTCCCCCTCCCCCACAATGGCTCCCTGCTCTTCTTTCAAAGATCAACTTTCATTACATGCTGGCAAGGATAAAAGCAGATGTTCCCTGAAAATTTTTTCCTATAATAAATCCCTTTTTGAGGTGTGTCCTTCTCTTGAAAGGATAATGTTCCGTTTACCTTAGCTCCATTGCTTTTTTTGGGTAAATTTTCAGGCTGATTTTGTTTACTGTTTATGTTTTAATGAGGGGAGTTTGGTTATATACTGGTATTTGCCAACAGAGGGTGGGTATCCCTCTTGTCTAAAGTCCTAGAATCATTGATCTCTCCCAATCCAGTATTTTGTTGTTTTGCTATAACATTTCTAGGAGACTTAATTTTTAATATTATGAAATGCATATATGAAAGGACATATAAAATAATTTACAAAGATCAAATCATTATCAAGTGAATGCATAAGAAGCTACCTGGCCTCGTTTCCATGCTGTAAGGACAGGGACCACCCACGATGCCACTGCACGTGTCCTTCCCTTTCCTGCCATGCTGTGATGGAGAAGTGAGATGATCCCAGGTAATGGAGAAAGAATAGTAGCCGGGATCAGAGAACAGAGAGAAGGCTTGATTCTTCTTTTGCTGCCTCAAAAAATAGTACCCGAAAAGTAGGATTTCCATTCCATTTATTCTGGTTGTTGTCGATACTGCATCTCAAAAATAATGGTACATCGTGTCTACCTGTTTATGCCAATTTCTCGGTGAAGCATTGCAAGCATGTTGTTAATCCAGATTAATGTGCACTGAATTCAGTTAGAAATTCTGCTTTGATGCTTGCAAATCACTAAATGACTAACCAGAATCCTTTTAATACTTGTTTTGAAACAGAAACTCTATTTCCAATGCAGTTAATGTCTTGCATCTTGTCTTTCCCTATGCATTTCTAGCATTTGTAAAAAATGAGAAGGGGGCGGGGAAGCTGCAGCTGTTGTATTGGAGGCTTGTATTCACTGGGGCTTGCAGAGTCCACAGTGCCACCATGGAAAACAAAGCAAATAAAAGAAAAACATAGTTTGAGGATAAAAGCAGCATCTTGGACATCCAACCAATAATGTATATAGACCTTTTAGCAGCAGAGAGCATAAATCATGTCTCTAAGAGGGGGGAAAACCCACTTTCTGTAGAAAAATCTAATGAGATCATACAGTAACTAGACTTTTTAATTCTAAGGTTTAAAATTGTTATCAGTCTTTGGTCTTAGTCCAAACAATTTGAATCCATTAAGAAAAGGAAAATTACCTCTTACACATAATGCTAAATGTCAGGTTAAAATAAAGATCTCCAAGATATGCTTGTAAAATACATTTTAATTAAGCCACTAATGATATATTTGTATTTCGTCTTGCATGTTTTTCATTTTGGAAACATAGAAACAAAAGACCACAGAAATCAATTTCAGAAATACTTTAACTACCAGAGAACTTTAGGGAGGCCACTGGGAAAACGAAGAATTTATTTCCAGTAGTACTTGTCGTTATTATGCATCAGTGGAAGGGACTAAAGGTGGACTGTACAAGCCACACTGGCTTGACGAGAGAACAGGACATGAATTCGGGTTTAACGTGTTTAGACACTTAGAAAAGAAGACCCCAGATCCTAAATTCAGTGTCATCTTGCTGTTGTTTGTTTCTGTTTCTTTGAGGAAGTTCTTCTCGGATGTCTGAGGGAGGGTCCTAATGCAGAGAGAGGAGGGCAGGGCCGCTGTGATTAGAGCAGACACTGGGACCCTCAGCTGTCCGTCTTTCACGCGGCCCTTCTGTAGTTCTCCTGTCACCACCTCCTGGGAGGCCTCTGGCTTCCTGGAATCCTGCAAAAAGTCTCAATTTAGTTGAAAGTCTTGATTTTGCAAATGCACCTAGGCCTACATCTAGTTAATGGATGGGTTAGGCCCAGAATGCCTGTCTCCTGATGGTTCTTCTCTGCTGCCCGAGGTTGCCTATTTGCAATTCCTGAAATTAGTTCCAGATGGAGAAATCTCTTCCCTTGAACTAAATAGTGAGCATTCTTTGATATTTAAATTAACGGACGCTTGGGGCACCTGGGTGGCTCAGTTGTTAAGCGTCTGCCTTTGGCTCAGGGCGTGATCCCAGGATCCTGGGATCGAGCCCGCATCGGGCTCCCTGCTCTGCCGGGAGCCTGCTTCTTCTTCTCCCACTCCCCCTGCTTGTGTTCCCCCTCTCGCTGGCTGTCTCTCTCTCTGTCGAATAAATAAAATCTTAAAAAACAAAAACCAGACACCAGAGAACTACCATATGAAATGTATTTGTGAAGTACAGACATTCCAAATACAGGCTAATTTTTGGAAGTAGATTCTGGTTTTCTGTTGTCTCTGATTATGAGCTTAGACACAGGTGGTGCTTCTCAAAAATTCCTTCAGTAGACAAAGTCAAAATCCTTTGTCCTAACAGCAGTGACCAGCTTCCCGCACAAACTAGTGGGTGTGGCCCTGTCCCCACCCCTCACCTGTCAGTTGTCTCCCTTCAGTGCGTCTCTGCCCTTTGTTAACGAAGTGACTACCTTTGAAGCACTAGGATCCTTCAGGCCGCAGGATACGCCCCTGAACTTAGAGATTCCCAGTGTCAGATGACACCTCCATTGCTTCTTCTCAAGCTCAGAAGCCCATACCCTTCCTCGTGAGAAAATCTCATGTCTCTCCCACGCTCTAGCTGCTTCTGTTCACCCCACCTGGTAGAGTCTCTCCTTTGCATATTCCCTCCAACCTAGAGGATTGTACTAAGCTTTACTTCCTGAACTAGCTTTTTAAAAGATAGGCATTTTCATATGAATATAAAAAAATATTAATATGCTTTTACAAATCATAGCCCGATTCTGCGGGTGTGGGCACGTTGAGTATCACGACCCCTCGTTGGTCTTCACTGAAGCAGATACCCATCTTTTGCTTAATTTGTTTTCTTGGTTTTTAAAATGTCTGATTCTGACAAAACTAAACCTGTCAAGGTTTCTTCATATCTAAAATATGTAAATTCAAAATTCCCTGTGTGAGTTCACTGTGAAATCTGACATAGCAAGTTTCCTGGTAAGATGTGTTATCTGGTCTCGAGAACACATGTTTAAAAATGTTTTACCTTTTTTTTCTCTTGCTTTCTACCCATTCATGAACACTGACTTTTAATCATTATTTACAACATTCTTCATCCAGTAATAGAATTTAGTTATGTGTTCATTACTAAGCAACCTTGACTAATGTGATTCACTCTGTGCGGTTAGAAGATTGTGCCGGCGAAGTATGATTTTCTTATCAAGAGAGCTGGGAAGGGAACTAGCAGAGGGTGTTGAGGTAAAAAAAAAAAAGAAAAGTGACACATTGGTGTCACTTCTGAGATGGTATTTTTCTAAAATCAGTTAGCCTTTCTATGTGTAAAGAGATACAGATTTTGTTTCAAACTTGAGTGTGCAAGAAATTTTGTTTTCTGTAAATCAAATCAAACCCATTTCAAGCCCCATCCTGAGAGGTGGGAAGTTAATTCTCAGTCATCCCTGGGGTTTTCTACCCTCTTCCAGAAGGACCATGTAAAGGGTCTCATGCAAGAGAGAACATTCAGGAAAGACTTTTCTGGTTTCCAGTCCATTCCAGTTACCAGGACGACTGTCCCAGCCACCACGGTCCCTTGTGGCAGGATGCTTTGTAGCACTTTGGGGACAGGAATCTCGCCTGGTGCAGGACTCCCTGGGCCTGGGATCCCGCTTCTCTGGAAGCTCCAGCTGTTTCCTGCTCAGGCGCAGCCATCCTGCAGAGGCGCCACTGGGGGAAAAAGACGCAGGTCTCCATCTCTTGGGAAACCTACACTGGTCCCTTTCCGAAGCCTTGGCTGATCATCTCCTCCCCTTGGCTCTTGCCACTTCTGCTTCTCTTCTCCCTGCTAAGGGCCTAGTGTTTGTCTTTGTCCTCAACTCATAGCATCATGCGCTCTTTAAGGTAAAACCTTGGAAGAGAAGTTGTCTTCAGGAGACTAGCACCAAAGCCTTCCCTGAGCGTAGGAAACATGAAGGCTTTTCTCTCTTCCTTCAACCAGGAGTAGGGAAATAAAATATTAATAATATTTATTTTTTTAATAAAATAAATATTTTAAAATATATTTTTATATTTTTATTTGTTTAATATATTAAACAAATAAAAGGAGACCAAAATTCAAATGAGTATCGCAATAGAGTCTCCTGTATAATATTCGATGCGTATAATACTCAACATGATGATGACATTAGAGTAACGGGAAAGTTCTTTATTCCTTGAAGTGTTTTTGGAAAGTTTAAAAAATATCCTTGTCATTTGCTAGTGTTGTATTGTTGTGCATATATTTGATACCAATATTACCATTAGCCATAGAGTTAACCTTTCAAAGGAACAATGTCAGCCCCACTTCATTTCCTTCTCTCGGTTCTCATCTGGCAGCAGGTGAAGGAGAGAGGCCTGCAGTCTTTCTCTATGCCTTGGAGAGGAGCAGTGGAGATTGGTTCCATAGGTTCAATGGTCATTTCTAATGTGTACTCCTAGGGGATGTGCAATTGTGCAAGGCAGACAAGATGCAGGAGAGCGAGTGAGACCAAGTGTGCAGGGATCCAGGGACCTCCATGCCCACTTCAATCATACTAGTTGTGCTTTTTCATTTCTTTTGTGTATTTCATAGAAAATTTTGTTTTCATGAAGGATTCCATTGCTATAAAAATGAGGAAATCCTTGAAGGCTGTATGCATGTATATACTTACAACATTTGAAACTCCCCAGTATTTGGAGTTAAAGGTGTTCCTTTTTTGATAGTATAATTCTATGGTATAGAAATGAACCTTCCCCTTAGAATATTCTGTTGCTTAATTACCATTTACATGTGAAAATCCCCAAATGATAGGTCAAGGTTAGGGGATAGGATGATTCAGTTAGACTCTCAGTTCCTTTTCTGGTTACTAGGCCATCCATTGTAGATAGTTGTTGACATAAATCTTGCTGCTTGTTATACTGGAATCACTCCCCTGCTCACTATACAGAATACAGCTCCTAGGAAGCATCAAGTATCTCCAAGCTAAATACAGAGTCATGTCTCAACCAGGATTTTAGAAATTAATTTTTTATTGATAGGATTTTATGGTTATACTAATCATCATACATTTGTATCTAACGATTGGGTCTTTATATTAATTACTCAACTTCAATAACAAATTTTATGCAGAAGGTTTTAGAATTCATTTCAGACAATAATTTTTAATTTTTAAATGGTTAGCTTTATTTTATGCCTAGTCAAATGTTTGCTAGAACATTCATTACACTTAAAGATTCCATTAGACAAGTTTAAATCTTCATATTAAATGTTTTGTAATGACATTTATTTTATAATGCTAAGTTTTTACTTTTTAAAAACATAGTTGAGTAAAACTATTTCAGTGTCAGACATTTTTAGTAACACATGCTATTGTTGCTTTCAGAACAGAAAGTCCCTTTTTTAACTTACTCTGCTACTAATATCCTAATACATAGACTTAATATCTAGTGTTTGTTGTGCAATGTAAGCATTAAAATTTTTATTTCTCTTAGTATCGAATACTAAAATTCGAGTATTGAAGTTTAGAGATGATTTTTTCATTAGAAAAGTTCGTGCGGTCAATGCGAGAACTAGGACTTCCAACTCTACTCAGCCAGGTCATCCTACAAAAAATAAACAAATAAAAATTAGCATATAACATGAATATGGACTAGCTAAAATGATCCTATCCCAGGTCGCAATGGGAGTTTACTAAGTAACTTTTGCATCTAATGTGAAATATAAATTTTGTTCCATTATATACATCACGTATATATCAGAGTACCAGAGAGTTTAATACATAATTACATACGGACAAAGAAAAGCAAATTAAGCACAGTGAACTGATGATTTCATATTGGGGTTATTTCCCCTGTCTTAAAACATCCAAAGCCATTATAACCTAGCTCTTATATCTAAAAGGATTATATTTTTACAAAGAGTTAAGTAATAAAAACAATTCATCATTGTTTTTTTCTCATTACCCAGCACATGGTAAATGACTTAAATATACATATAAATATACATATAAATATATCTACAAAGATCTATATTTGTGCAGACTGAAAGAAAAAAAAAGTATGAAGAATGTGATTTTCCACAAACATTTAAATGAAATTAGGTGAACATTTTCTTATCTATTCAAAAAACCATTTCTTACTACATATATTATCAAAGTGACTACATTAAAGGGACATGTTAAATGCTGTGGAACTTTTTCTGCTTCTGTAGTGCAACGGTTTTTCTTTATTAGCAATATATATATATGTGTCTAATTTATGCCTTTGGGTACTTATCTGAGATGCTTCCTATTCAATTCAGGCTTATTTTAATACTGTTGACATTTCAGATATTACTGTTAAGATTTTCCAGACTCTTTCTACCTAATAACAATTAGTTGGGATGACGGGTAAACAATAGGAGCTAATTTTATACAAGTGATGGCTGTTATTCCAGCTGTTGCTGTAGGAATAGTCGACAAGTTTGCTCATAGCCCCAAAGTTCTTTCAAGCTGCGAGGCTACTGTCATACACAGCTGTGAAATATCATAAGTATCAATCTCATATAACCTTGAATTAAAAACATTTTCTAGGCTAAAGTCTGATTAGCTGAAAATTACTCTGAATCAGGCTAGAGAATTCCAATGACTCAAATTGCCGTTGTACTATTTAAGCCTTTCTCTGGCTCTTACGACAGTTTTGCGGTAAGGTAAATTTTCATGTTTGTCCTTTTTAGAAGCTAAGTCCAGTAACACATCTTACTTTCTTCAACTCCGTTAAAATCTTAAAAGTTGAAATTGCATGTGTTGACAATAAAATTCCCTTATTATGAAAAGGAGCCAATGGCTTCAATTTTACTAGTCCTATCTCCTTGAAATTTTGTCTGAAACAGAAATAATAAAAGCGAGAATGTATTGAGCACTGTTTGCTCAGCATTGTGCGAAGTTCTTTACGTAGACTCTTACTCTGATCCACACATTAACCCTGTACGTTACACAGTCCATTATGACTCTCAAGTTACTGATGAGGAAAGAGAGAAGAGATACGTAATTTGCTCAGGGTAGTAACAGTGGTGGTGGTAACAAATCATCAGCTTCTGGATGTGTTTTGAAGGTACAGTCAATAGATTTGCTGACAGGCTGGACACGGTGTGAGGAAAAGAGAGGACGGAAGGATGACACCGGAGTTCTTGGTGAAAAACTGCTTGGTTGTGGTTGTGATTCACTGAAGTGGAGAGACCTTGAGATGAGCAGATTGGTGGTGGGGGGAGGGGGATCAGAAGTCAGTTTTGGAATGTTGACGTTGAGATAACTAGTAGACCTCTGCATGAGACGTCGCACATGTAGGTGGATCTTTGCGTCTGGCTGGAGGAGATAAAGTCGGAATTTGTCTGCAAGTGGCCCGTACTGAAAGTCATAAGATTGGATGGCATCACCAAGGACATGAATATAGAAAAGGGAAGAGTTCTGAGGATTGTGCTTTAGGTGAGGATGGTGCAAAGTTCAGAGCCCAGGAAGCAGAGGAAGTACCAGCAGAGAAAAGAAGCCTCCAGAAGAACTGCAAGGGCATCCTGCCCCAGGAATCAAATGCAGCCTTCCAGGAGCCGGGAGGGATCAGCAGGGTCCCTACTGCTGGCAGGTCAAGTAAGGTGAGGACTGAGAATTAAACATTGCACTGGCAACACGCTGGTCACTGATGACCTAAGAATGGTTTTGGTGGAGTGAAAGCTGTATTTAAATGGGCCAAGAGAGAATGAGAGGAGAGCAGTTGAAACCAGTGAATCCAGGACCACTACTAATGGCTCTGAGTTGCAAGACTAATCCACCTAGGATGATAAAGTATTTAGCTAGTTGAGAGCCTGACTACCTACTTGTAGCTAGTCTTCAACACCATTAAGAACTTCATCAGCCAGAAGTATGGCCAAGGAGAAATCTATGCCACTGGTAGGGGCAGAATGGCTGTGCTGTTAGGAGATTCAGCTGTGTTTACAGTGTGTGTTGGTATCATACGGAGGGCCACCTTGTACCGTGGTTCCAAGCATCCACCCCTGTTTGTAGGAAGCATCTTGCCTGACCTGCGTACTTACCTAGGCGTGTTCTGGTCACCTGTCACTTTGCAAGTCCTAAGACTTCACTCGTATGCTCCTCCTGCAGTCAGCCCTTTATAGGTGTGGCTCAGGGCTGGAGATGGCAGATCTAGGAGTTCTAGCTAAAGTGCTTTAATTTCACCTGTTTCATGAAGGGTGTTAGTTAAGAACCACATAAACAGTACCCGTTAATTCACTTTGATTCAATAAATATTTAAGTAGCACTGTATTCAAGGCATATCCTTGAGACTGGAATGCATACACGGATACCTAAAATGAGGTTTCTTCCCTCAGTAATTCAGAAACTAATGGAAGAGTTTGGAGAATGATAAAAATAACTGTAATTTGGAATCTGATGTGTAATGTGGTTTTAATATAAAGGGAAGGAATTGGATGGGGTTTATTTCTGGACAAGGTACTCAGGGACAGCTTTGTGATAGCAGTGACATTGAAGCTAAGTTTTAAATACTAGAGAACTTTCCAAATCTTAGCATAGGAATGCCAACTTAATAAGCATGGCAGGAAACCAAGAAGCATTAGGGGAAAAATTGATAATGTTAACTAATTAAAAAGGTAAAACTTTTGAATGGTCAAAAAATGTCTTAAGCAAAGCCAAAACAAACAGCAAACTGGAAAACTTATTTGCAGTTTTCTTGCAGTTTTCTTACTATACAAAGAGCACTTAAAAATCAATACATAAAAGATAGCTATCTAATAAAAAAATGGTCAAAGAACATAAACAGATGGAAGGGAAAGAAATATAAATGGCCAATAAATATGTGCAAATATTCTCACTCTTACTCATAATTTTTAAAAACACAAATCAAGCAAGAATGAGACACCATCTGTTGCTTAGGGAATGGCAAATGTTTGAAAATTTGATAATATCTAATCGTGATAGTTAAGGTATGGGAAAAGAGGCACTTTTCTGGATTGCTGATGGGAATGTGAATTTGTATAGCCTTTCAAAAGGACAATCTGGCACCACCTATCAAATTTGTAAATGTCCATTACTTACAGACTTGATGTCACAGAGAAGGGAGCCTGGGATACAGACTCTGAGATGGAGACTAGTTTGTAGGGATGCCCTCAGGTTCAAGACCTGTAGGAGGCAAGGAAAGTAGACAGGATTGGACTGAGGGAGAAGCTGGGTGAGATGCAGTTTCACTGAAGACCTCAACTGACACATGAGGAACTCTGATGCTGGGAAGACCCTTCAGCATTGTCTCAATTCACAGTGAGAAAGCAGGGTCTTGATATCCCCCACGTGAGCCAGTAATTAAAGGAGAGCTCCCCAGAGAAGGAGGTGTGACCGTTAGTGTGGTGACTTTGTTCTGCTGAGTCAACGCCTGAAGTAGGCTGATGGCTGAGGGCCACCTTGCACCAGCACTCCCGGCATCTGGAAAATAAGTCCTTCAGTCCTGAAAGGGAGCCTGAGTGGCCCATCTCAGCACTGCTGCACATATTCTCACAAGTGGGTAGAGGGAATGAATGGAAGGTACAAGGCAAAGAAGTGGTAATTGGCCCCAGGGCAGGTTGGGAGAAACAGGATCGTTAAGTAGACTCATTAGATTTAGAAAACAGGATACATCTCTGCATAGAAGAGAAAGGGTAAAAAAAAATAAAATGAGAACAACTTGGATATGAAGAGGTATTGACGTAAGATAGCATCCATTTTCTTAGTAGAGTAAGAGGTACGGTAATTTACTAAGAATTAATGGAGGTGAAGTAGGGTTGCGGAATTAGAGTGAAAAGGTGTTAATAATTGCCATGGGAGAGCCCTTGAGGGTGACCAGATGCCCAGCAGCAGCATACCCGCCTGCCTGTGCTGCGCTTCCTTAGACGTCTGCCCTACAAGTATGGTGAGACCAGTGGGGCCAGGAATCAGTGATTGGGCCAAAGGATTCTCCATAGGGACATCCCATCTTAGGGGCAGAGTTAGCAATTCAAGCAGATGTTTTCTAGAGAGAACAATGGAAGGCAGGACTCCACATCCTCCGATCTGGAATGGACTTCTCTTTAGCCAGCTTCAGAGCTATGGTCTTAGGTTTACTAGAGGGAGGTGAATAAACCATTTCATTGGGGAGCCTCCAATTTTGGTATCTTTGTATCTCTTCTCTTGGATGAGGCAAATCTTCCAGGGAAGGCATGTCCAATGTCCCGCCTAGACTCTATCAGTTTGTCTGTGTTCTTTGGGAAGAAGGGTAAGGCCTCAGTATTCACTGTGTAACTCTCGCTGAATACCTGTTTTATCTCTTTTCAACTGTGCCTAGAAGACCCTGGCCAGAGCATGAAACTCCAGCTTCCACCTAGACAGGCGGGGAAGCTACTCTGCAGTGTAGGGGTAGGAGAGCACAGTTTATTAAACAAATTTTAAATCCTTGAATTTTTGACCCCACCTTTCTGTCCCCTTCCAGTGGCCTGAGGCTTGGGGGGTTTCCACTGTGTTAAAAGGGCCATTTCCCCGCTTCCCCCACTGGATGCTTACCATTCAGGTCAGCGTGACCACTAGTCCGTCTGCTAATTTCCCAAGTTTTCTTGCCTTGTTTTTCAACGTTTTGTAGCTTTCTCTCCTGTTCTTTGTTCTTGTGGGTGTTTAAACCTTTTTAAAATATTAGTTTTACTCATACTCAAGTGGGGTTTAGGTAGGAGCAGAAGCAAATGCGTATGTTCCAAATGTAACATCTTTAACTGAAAGTATGGCTTTATCCTTTATATTTAAATCTTTAATCCATCTGGAATTATGTGATTGCATGATATGAAAAAGAGGTCTTAATTTTGAATGCTTACACATTTCCCCCAGAACTATAATCATAGACTAAATCTGTGTTTATGCCTGAATATTTTTCTAGACATTCTATTTGACTCCATTGGTACCTTCGGTTAATCCCTAAACCAACATCAAACTATCTTAATTCTTACAGCCTTATAATATATATTAATGCTCAGCAGTCCCTATACTTCCCCAGCCCCTAACCTAATAATTCTAATTGTCCTTGTTTATCTCAAGGTCTACTAGAGTTCAGCATAATTTTGTCTAATCCTTTCAAATCTCCTTTTAAAATCCAGAAAGAACTGGCATTCTTACATTTAATCTTGTCATCAAGAGTAACGATTTTCCCTGCTTTTGTTCACGTCTTCATGCTCCTCATCAAAATTTGGTAGTTTACTTAATTCAGGTCATACTTCCTGATAATACTTTAACTATGTTCTATTTTTCTTGCTATTTTGAACTGGTACCTAGGGAAACGAGTGAGGTCTTCACTGGAAACGGACGCCTTATTTAAGTTCCTTGGTAGAAGAGTTTTCTTTTCTTTGGGGTTCCGAGGTAAACCACCCAATTGTAGTTCTCCAGAATTTGTCCTGTTAATCCATTTTTATCACCTTGATTGGATAATCTCAAATTACTCCTTACCCTAGGCTATCAAGCACATTTTGGCTACTTCTGTGCCTTTGAGAGAATTGCTTTCGTACGTAAAGGAAGAATCATGAAGAGTGTTCACCCAGGCAGGGGGCCAGCACGCATGGCTCTGGCTCCAGCATATTTTACCTATTAGGTTAGCAGACTCAATAAATACTGAATGGATGGATGGATGAATGAATTACATTTGCTTGAACGACACTGAAGTCCAATATTTCTGCTGTAAATCTCAATCTGCTTTGTGTGTATATATCTTTCAGGTATTTTTATTTAAGAAATATGACCCACTGATAGGCTTTAAAAAAAATAAGGTTCAGCTAATAAAAAAGGAAGGATAAGATGTAAATGGAAAATTCTATTAATAGGAGTCATGTTACTTGATAATCGTGTTCTCCCTTCACTTTTGTTTTAAATGCTGTATGTAGAGATTTTGAAAATGAAACTCATTTCTATAAAGTTTAGCTCTTTTACCAAAATCATTGTTGTTCTTAACAATAAAGTAAGAATATTAAGAGATTTCCTTATGGATGTATCTCAATGTTTGATGAGGATTATACATCGTTGTAAGAATTTTTGTGCAGAATGGCAAAAGACAATGATCTTGCATGTATGTTAAGTATTCTTCAGGCTATCTTTGCGTAAAAGAAAATGAATAAAATGTTAGAAGACCGAGGAAAAATCTATTCATTTAATAAATTAACTGCATTGAGTTTTTCCGTTCCTCCTCAGGCAGGCCCCAACTATGGGTCCCCTCGGGGCTTCCGTGGCTCTCTGGTTCTTCCGTGCGGACGGCGCACACTGGGCTATCAAGTACAGCAGACGCCACGCATTTGTGGCCTCAGCAACCAGCACAGAGGCCAGCTGTGTCCTTCGAAAAAGCACTCAGGTTTCTACCCTCCCACAGACACTTTGCTGACTGCCCCTGTCTCAAAGGGACCCTGCCCCCAACTCTTGTGTGCATCATGGGAATTCTCACATTGTGTAATTGCCATGTTTATGTAATTCTTGATGTGTTCACCACGTGCCGCCTCCACATTAGAATGCAAATTCTAAGGCAGAGTAGGAGTCTGACTCACTGTTCCCTGCCCAGCATCTTGCACAATGCCTGACAACAGTGGGCACTCAATAAATACAATACGTACTGAATGAATCCAGCTTCGGCACCTGCCTGCCGCCTTCTGGCCTACAGCTTCCGTGCACGAGAAAAGGGGGCATTTATAGGGTGCTCCACAGTCCACACACACAAGGGATCCCTGGGCCTGACCTTTTAACTCTTTGATTTTTATCTCACATGAAACAAAACACTCCCGTTTTTTACACACTTTGAAAGGGAAACAGATAGTTGCTCTTATTACAGAACCATGATAAAATCCATGGCGTTCCCTATGAAACAACCAGTAATGACTGTATTCATCCTCTTAGAGGAAGCTGGAGGTCTGTGGGTCAGACCTAATAACCTGGGAGTAAGCACGTGGACCAGGTTTTTTTTGTGGAATCTCTTCACCTATTTTTGCCAGCCCCCAAATATTACTGCAGTTCTCGTGATTTTAAGTCTACTCATTAGATAGCATGGTAACTGACTTCATCCAGGGTACAGAGTGACTATTAGAACACACCCGGAAGGCCAAGACCATCCTGCAAACCCAGTCACATGACCTGCCACCATTTAAGTTCAGGGCACAGTTGGTTGTATATCCTCAGATATTGTAATTATCAAAAATCTTTAGACTTTGTCCTTAGCATCCCAGAGATGTACAAACATCTATTGTTGTAGTTGGATTTTTAAGCTTTTTAAAAAGAAGAGTCCTTTCTTCCAACATAATTTTGCATGCAAGTTTGATGCTTGTAGAAGTGAAGTGCTTCTCTGAAGCTAGGGAATGGTTGGGGGTGAGGTACACAACCTCCCCGTCGGGCCCCCGTTTCCCAGCTCTAGCTGGAGCACCTCTGGGGAAGCCCAAGGCTCCGAAGAGCCCAGTGAAAACATTGCCCTGTTAACCTATCACTGATAAGGATACAGGGAGTGGAATGGATGGAGAATCCCTCGTAGGTACAAGTGGAAATCAACATAGGACTGGCTCTTCTATTACTCAAGTCATTTACTGTTTCCTACAGAATGCAGTGAGCTCCTGGCGTGATAAGAAAAATTCCATTTAACTAATATCCTTCTTGAAACAAAGAGGTGGAATTAAAGCACTAGAAAGCCAACACTATTAATAATTCATACCAGTTCTATTTCCTGGGTCTGAAGTGGAGCAGAATAGTCCTTTCGGGTATCTCTGCAGCACTGGTATAAAATGTAGACCATAGCGAGAGAGCAGACAGGAAGAAGAGACAGCTAATGAATTAAAAGCAAACGTGGTGCATGCTGGAAAATATTGAGTTGCCTGCCCATTTCAAGCTTTTAAACTAGCATTAATAATGGAAGGAGAGTACATATTTTTGCTATTCTTTCTTAAGCACGTTTCTTATTCAGTTACATGTGGACAAACAGCACAGACTTCTTCATTATCGATATAAGCTTTTTAATGGTATTTTACCATATAGTTGACCCTTGAACAACATGAAGTAGAACTGCACGGGTCCACTTATATGAGAATCTTGTATAGCATAGTACTGTAAATGTATTTAATAGCTTTTCTAGCTTAAGAATATAGTATATAATCAGGGACACCTGGGTGGTCCAGTTGGTTAAGCGGTTGCCTTGACCTCAGGTCATGTGGAGTCCTGGAGTTGAGCCCGGATCGGGCTCCCTGCTCAGCAGGAGAGTCTGCTTCTCCCTCTCCCTTTGCCCCTCCCCCAGCTCATGCTCTCTCTCTCAAAATCTTAAAAAATATATACTCTCTAATCTGACATACACAATATGTGTTAACTCTCTCTGTAATCCGTAAGGCTTCCTTCGGTCAACAGTGGGGATTAGCAGTTAAGTTTTTGGGGAGTCCAAAGTCATATATGGATTTCCAACTGTGGAGAGGATTGGCACCCCAAACACACCCCCCCCCCCGCATTCTTTAAGTATCACCTGTAATGTCTAAAATTTCTGTCATATGTAGCCCATGAGCAGAAGCGTTCAGTGATTTTCAAGGGAATCCCAGCCCTTCCATAATCAACCTGAAACAGATTACTCCTTTTTAAAATGGGGATAACCCTCACCTCACTGAGTTCCTGAATGAATTAAAGAGAATGTATAGAAATTGCCCGGCGCAACATCTGACACACAGGAAGCCCTTATTAGCAGTTATTACAGTATAACTGTCCTCTGTCTTAGCCAAGGATGGTGGGGAGCCTCTTAAGCAAGCTCTGGGACGGTCAGTCACACACTTCAAGTGCAATTCCACTAGTAACCTGCTGGAGTTACTGCTCCGCTGGGGGGGGGGGGTGTCAATCCACCTCCTCCGCTGGGGGAGTCTGGAGGAGCTACCCCGGATTCTGAAAACCCGACAACCAATCCGACAACCGCATCCCAGGGCCTGGGGGCAGAAGAGGCAGGACCGAAGCCTCTGGCTTCTCTGTCCTACCACCGTTTTGGGATTAGCCAAGTGACAGACACCCTCTCCTTTCTGTTTTATTTAAGGGAAAGACAAGAGACAGTAGCACAGTGGGAACGGAGGTGGGCTTGGGGATCAATTCTGCTTGAGTGAGTGGGGCAAGATTCTTCAACTCTCAGTGCCTCAAGAAGGAGAGAACACGGCCTGCCTCTGAGTTGTGACTAGAGACAAAATGAGAGAATCTGCGAGTGTTTCAGGCAGTATTCAGAACACAGTAACCCCTCGTCGTTAGCTATCGGATCAGGGCGCTGTAGCAGGTCGAGAAAACCACCTTAGCTCTTTTGGAAGGGAATTTCATGTAGGGAATTGGGTCCTCACGAAGTCAGTAGGAGGGCTGGAAGGACATTAGGTCGGGCCTGTTGGAGCAACTCTGTAGAACTGGTTGCTAAAGAGTAAAATGTTAAAACTGAGATTCTCCTGCAAGTCATAAAATGACTTGTGTCAAAGATTTCTACTCAAGGCATTCATTAATGACAGAACATCTTCTAGGTTATATCTGGTTCAAAAGAGAATTTAGAGACGCATACACATGTAGACATGTGTGTATATAAACATACATACAATCAGGGATGCTGGACTCATCTGGCTATGCGAGGTGAACCCGCTTGAAATTCTACAGGGGAGGATTGTTCAACAGCTGTCATACGAGCATCTTCAAGGAGCCATATTAAAGTAAAAATAAATAGGTGAAATTCATTTTGACAATATTTTTTTAGTTCAATATATCCAAAATATTATTTCAATATGATTCATACAAACAGCGAATGAAACGAGCTATTTTACATACTAAGGCTTTGAATTCTGGTGTGTATTTTACACTTGCAAACATCTCTCAATTCAAACTTGCCACACCGAGAGTGCCCAATAACCACAGATGACTAGGGGCTCCCTTATTAGTGTAGTTTTAGAGCAATACAAAAAATGTTTGGGATTACCTTTTCTTTAGGGCAAAAGTCAGTTCTGTATCTACCAGAAAAAAAGTAATTTGCTTTGCTGTGAACAAGAAGTATTTGCATTTCTTTCATTTGCTACAAGTAAATTCCTACCTTAGAGTTCTAAAATAGCCTAGTTAGTAGAAAATCAAAGGTGCACATCTTTATAGAATAGGTAAATTCCTGAGAGTTCCTCCTAGACAATAACCAGAACTTCCCTGAAAGACACCCCCTAATCTCCACTGCTAAGCCTTGGACAATTTTTGTGTGTGACAAGGCCATGGGGGGAACTTCTGGGAATCAGGAGGCTGTCACCGAAATCACCGCATTAATGAACAGGCTACCCTAACGGTGTGCCAGGCCTCAGAAAGTTCCACCGGGATCGTTGGCTCCAGAGCCACATAGTATCTGCTAGACCCTCACACTAGCTAAATGGATGGCTCTGGCACTTCCCCTGCCTCTCTTTCCACCTAGAGGAGCTTCAAATTCCAGTTTCACATGAGGACCGCTGATGGTTGAAACCTCCAACACATTTGAGACTCCAGCTGCAAGGGATCAGGGCAACACGGTTCCTAGCTCCTCTGCAGTCGAGGAAAGGCACCAGGAGGAGTTTGGAACCATGACTGAGCAAGGCAATGTCCCCAGCCCACCACTGCTGTTCAGTCAACAAGAGCTGGACGGACTTCTACACCGTGGGGTACAGAAGATGAGGAGGTTTTTGTTTTTCACTAATCTGTAGTGATAGCAGCACTCTTTTGCTCTCTCGGCTCTAGAGTTCTCAGAACTATAACGGAATTCCAAGGAACACCAACCTTGAAGAGTCAGGTGGAAAAGGAGAGGTGGGCAGAGGACAGGTGGAAGGAATGACCAGTGAACAGGGAGATAGCCACGAAGTGTGGTGTTAAAACCCAGGCCCCAGGATTTTTTAAGGAGAGAGAAGTCAACTTCCAGATGCTGCTGGGACCTAACTAAAATCTGAGCTGAAAAACGCTTTCGGGACCTTAGCAGGATCAGCCTCAGTAACGTGGTGGGGGTGGAAGCCAGATGAAATGGCTTTAGGAGTGAGGGGGAAGTGAAGCAACACAGACAGCAAGAATAGATCAATCTTTTGAGCTGACTCTGAGGGAGGGGAGAGACAGAGAGGAGCTTTATACGTCTTTAAGGTTCTGTTCTTGGCAAGCAAGCCTGCCTCGATTCTGAATTCAATGCCTTCCAATATTTATGAGCGCTTTGTCTCAGAAGAACAATATTTGAGGAGGATTGTTTTAATAACACACAGTCTAGGGCGTTTTCTATTCCAGATATGTTAAAATCTACTCCTACGTGAAGCCAAATGAAAGGCGAGTTGGCCAGACTCCCCTGGATTTTCACCCCCTCACCCTGACCTTTCCACCCCCCAAATGCTCACAAGCAAACTCAGTGTTTGGGGTGATGCCACGAGCTGATAGAGGACTACTAGATAGTTTAGGGCCGAACTGTGACCCACCCAGAGCAGAGGTCATTATTTTATACATTTTTTAAGCCTTGTTCCTGGCCCTATTTTATGTCCCCACCCTTGTTTTTTGTCCTCCTTCACTTTTAAATGTACGCTCTCTCCTTACAGTTTTACATTTTCTGACAAATCACTTTATACCTTTGTTCCCACATGATTTAAACACATAAAGCTGAGGGGTTTTTTTCTTGCTGATACTGTTCCTTCGATTTTATAAAGGAAATTACTGGAAAGGAGGGTAGAGATTTATTTATGGAGTTGTGCTTTCTCATCGACTTTAGTAGATACTTTTTCCATTAAAGCAAGGCATGTAATGTTCTGAGGTCCTAAAGACATGTATCTTTAGGGCAGTGATCTCCGTAGCTGGCTGCCAAACTGTCGATGGCCCTGAACTTGGGGACTAAGAGCTCTCAGCCTTGGCCTGCGGCAAGGGTAGCTTGGACCTGGGGGGCTCCCCTGAGCGGAGGGGACTGGGCAGGGCAAAGACCTCGAGCGTGGTGCTGGGTGAGAGCCCCACGCAGTGCTTTCATGGACCATGGGCTCTCCCAGGCTAGGCCAGGGCCGGTCTAGTGCGAGTCCCACAGAGAGGTGTGTGCGGGGGCTCTAAAGACAATTCATGAAGCATCTCCCTGACAGTACTGAAAATAATTTGTGCAGAATTCAATCTAAAGAACAGTTCGAAGGAGAATGGAGAGGCAGCCAATAACACAAGAGCCACTGGAAAAAACAAGTAATTTGACAGGTGGAAAATGAGAAACAAAAACATTAATGGAAAGAAGACCGTCAGGGTGTCTTTTAAGGGCATCACCGGTGACAGAGCATATCGCACTACATGTTGTTGACCCTAAAGACGGACGCTTTCAGAATGCCTTTAAATATTCGCCAAGAAGTCAAAATACTGAAACTTTTTTATTGGGACGTTTCATAATTAGGGAAATGGCTTATCTTTTGAACCTCTCAGGGTTAAAAAATATATATATTTTGAGAGTCTCATTTTCCCCTAGAAGGGTATTTATTCTTTAAGTCCAAGTCCGTGACTCGGTTCATAGGGAGGCGCATGATAGGGTGTGAGGACAGCGCTGAAGCGTCTCAGTTCATACGTATCCGCCCACGAGTGGTACTTGGATATTTTTCAGTACTAACATATTCAATGCACATAAATTTCAGTCTGTTTAAAGAGATTCCGAAAGTAGCCATTTCCTCTCAAAAGGTTTTCTTTTTTTGTATTCATAAAAATATATGCCAGTTTATTTCCTCCTTTTACAAAAACAAAGATCAAAACCGAAGATGAAGGGAAAAAGTACATATCCTCCTATCATTAATGATTTTTTTTTTTTTTTGCAGATAGTCATTGCTAAATCCCAATGAACCCTTTGGCCTAAATTTTAAAAACTAAAATCACGTGTATTGTCACCTTAGTAACAAAAAATTTAAAGAGTTTTTTTTTTGCAGATAGTAAAAAACAGTCATTGCTAAATCCCAATGAACCCTTTGGCCTAAATTTTAAAAACTAAAATCACGTGTATTGTCACCTTAGTAACAAAAAATTTAAAGAGTGTGTGCTTGCTAAATGACTTTAAACAGTTGTCTTTTTCATAAATCTTATGAATAGCTTGATACCAGAATCTTAGACAAAAGGACATCGTCAGCATACTCCAGTTGCCTATCTAGTGGGAGGTGACAAGGGGAAAGAAGAGCTTACAGGCTGAGAGGGGGAAGGGAGGAGAAGATTTAATGGAAGACGCTGAGAGACAGGTAGTGATCTCTCTCTAAAGTAAAATTCTTCGTCATTTTACTATTGCATTCTAAGATGTGCTCAGTTTCTCCGATCCCATTAATAAAATAATCAAAGAATGTCTAGTCCCCAGGATCAAAATGCAATTTAATTAATATGACATCTCCCTCTTCTGAATCGAAAGCTTCTTAGAGAGTAGATAGCTGTCATATTTAGTTTTCCAAATGACTTTGAGATGAAGCCACTCAAACTGGGCATATAAACCCAAACTCACCAGAGTGATACGCTTGCATTTGAAAAATTAAAAGTCTGAGGTTTCATAAGTTAGAAGCACAAAGCTGAAGTCAGAAGATAGGTCCTACTGTGGAAGAAACTGGCCTCCCTGACATTGGGTCTAGAAAGTGCTCTTTGGGCCTGGCAATCATCCAGATGAGGACTAATGCTTGGGAGCCTCTTCTAATTAGACACTCTTTNGCTAGAGTGCAACCTGGATCAAAGAAAGAAAGAAATTAGCTAGCAGCTTCCTCTAGAATCCTATGAGGCATCATTACCTTGGTAGAGACGCCAACAGTCTTCAGTGGTCTAGGAAATTGATCCTAAAAGCTTTCTCTGAAATGATCAGGTTTAGAGGCACAAATAAATGCTAACCAAATTTACGGATCAATTTATAAAACAGAATAACATGTATTGATTTATACCGGGTGCTGTATTTGTCAAATATATCATCCATTTGTGCAAGAATTTTCCTACCGAGGAAGCGCGCTGAAACGGAATTGCATTAGATTGCTTTCTCCGGTGTAGGCATATTTTGGTTTAGAGAATCTATACGGATAGTACCTTCTTCCCAAGGAAACACTGAAGAAATGATAATATAGATCTCCTTTTTACAAACTCTTCATCACCCCCTGCTTTTCACTTCGCACTTCATTGCCTCAGACAGCTTAATGAGGCTGTCTTTGTTCCTGTCCTGAGCACATTCTCTGGTCACCTGGGTGATACAGAAACACACTCCAGGCTGTTTCTAGGGCAAAGACAAGGAAAACCCCATCACTTTACTGCACCATATTTACAAACTACATCTTAAGGCAGTTTGCTTTGAAAGAGCGGATTTTGTTTGTTTTCACTTGGAAGGCAACATTTCTGCTCTGTTCTCTAGGTTCGGAAGAGGTGAAAGAAGCGAAGCCCTTTCTAACAGTGGTTGTAGGGGACTGCAAGAAGGGCCTTTGCCACAGACAGAATTATTCAGAAAGGGAATGCATTGAAGGGTCCTGATGCTGTCCATGGCAATGAAGCAGTAGTACGCCCACAGCAGCACAGTCAGTGTGCCGTGTCAGGGAAGGTTTCCATTACTCTGGTTGCTACTCAAACTGCCCTTGAACGTAGAGGCTTGAAACAATATTTATCCTGCTAGAAGTCTGCAGTTTGGGCAGAGACAGCTCAGCTCTGCCACACTCCATGGAGAACAAAGCTTGAAAGAGGAGGACAGGAATAACTGGAAGGCTCAGGGGCTTACAGGTGTGGCGGGTGATCCTGGGAAAACACAACGAGCTACAGTCTGAACAGCCGGGGCTCCTCAGGCTCTCCAGCCTGGTGGCTTCAGAGCAGCCAGACCTCTTACACTTGGATCAGCTCAGGAATCCAAAAGCGACGTGTCAGAGAGAGAGAGTGCCGGGTGGAAGGTGCATGGTCTAGTCATTCTAACCTGGTCTTGGTAGACACTGTGTCCCCTCCACTGCATTCTGCCTGACAGAAGCCAGTCACCAAGGCTTGCCCAGATTTGGGGGCAGAGGATGGCAAAGAATTCGTGAGCTTGTTTTAAAATTACCACAGTAACTTTGTATACCTGAAGAATTACAGGAGAATATACATTTATTTACTCATTCATTCAACAAATACTTACTGAGATTTTACCATAAACTAACTTAACCTTGCCTTCTTTAAGGATTCTAGGTGTTCTAGCCTGAGACAACTCATACTTGGACGTGATTTATGCATCATGAAGGATATATTTTGTTTCAGGCCTGTCGTATGAAAGTACTCAAACCAGCACAAAATATCAGATGATGACAGTCATCCATTGGAGACGAGTAGAATCTCAGCGCATAAATGGGTTTTTATTAGAACTCATTAAAAACCTGAGGAAATAGAAGTAAAAATCTTCCTTAGATACAAATATATTCTAGAAAATGTATTTGGTGAACAAATTTGTATAAGAGCAAATCATCTTTTCTACTAACTTTATACGTTTAGTGATGAATATATAAGTTTTCCTTGACTTCCCAAATATTCCAAATTGCCTAGTATGTGAAACGATGATTGTTCTCAGATGGACCGAAGATAAAATATGGAATACAAAGGCGAATGTATTGGCTAGGAATAGACTCAGCTGTGAGGCACAGTGACAGTGAACAAGAGAGATATTAACTTCTCCATCATGGAAGGAAGCCTGGAGGCAGGTAGTCCAGGACTGGTATGACAGCTCCAGGACCCTCAGAGAACTTTTCAGCTTACCATTCAGTTAGCTCTGGGATGTTGTCCTCATCTTCCTCACCTAAGATGGACACTAGAGCTCCAACCACCATATTTGTATTCTAGGCAGCAGAATGGAGGAAAGGCAAACAAAGGGGCCAAGAATGCCTTAAGGTGTAGTTTGTAAATATGGTACAATCAGTGAATGTTTTCCAGAAGCAGCTACACAAAACTTCTGATTACATTTTTTGGCTAGGGCAAGGGCACACTACATAAGAGACTGAGAAATGTAAGCCATGTCAACTTTATCCTGAGTGGCCATAGGCCCAGTAGAAGTCACTAGCATTCCCGTAGAAGGGGGGGTGGTGGTTCCTAGAGGGCACAGAGCAGTTCCAGCCACAGTGTGGAAATCGAGTGCTCTGTTTTGCACACGTGCAGCCTGAGATGCGTCTTAGACACCCAACTAAACAATATATACGAATTTGGAATTTAGGGGAAAGACTGAACCTAGGATTAAAAACTGGGAGCTCATTGGCCTATAGATGATGTTAATACCATGGGACCAAATGGTAAAACACATGGGGAATGGATGGAGACCAGGAAGAGAAGTGGTCAGCCAGAGCGGCCACCAGCAGAAAAGGCTGAGAGGACATGGTGAGAGAGATGGGAGGAGAACTGGGAGACTGTGGTATCCTAGAAGCTAGGGGAAGAAAGGCGCTGAGGAAGACAGGAGTCTCCACAGTCTCACAGGCTGTGAGGAGTTTAACACAAGGCCTGAGAACTGATGACTGAATTCCTCAAGAAGGAGATCAAGGAGACCGGATGGGCCTGGTTACAGTGCAGAGGTGGAGGGCAGCGGCCTGCTGGGAGGGGCCGAAGGGGAGCTAGGAGGGGGAGGAAGCACAGACCGACACTATCTACAGCCTTCTGTGGGAGATGTGCTGTAAAGGACAGTAGCTGGAGAGGAATATGGGATCTAGAGAAAACCTTTAAAAACATGATTGTAGATAATAGAACGGATTTGCTTATGGAAATAAACTATCAGAGAAGCAGAAGGTGATGATATGGAAGAAAGGGATAATTGCAGTAGAAAACCAGGGTCCACTGTACACGTGGAGAGATGAGAAGAGTGTATAAAAACGGATAGACACAGAACTTAGACAAGAAAATAAGGTAAGAGATAATGAGAGAAATCAAGGAAAAATATGTGGCAAATGGATTCTGGTAGTGGAATCAAAGAGCAAATACTCAAAAGACAAAGAGGATTCATCTCAAGGGCCACCTGGGGTTGACTGGGTCTCTATGTTGAGCAGACCAGGACCCATCTCAGTGGGGGGACAGTGCAGTGATCAGTGATGTGCTCCCCAATGTTCTGACCTGAAATGCTTCGTAGCCTACTTTTGAAAGTGTGTTTTTTAAATTTTTTTTTTTTTAAGTAATCTCTACAACCGACATGGGACTCAAACTCACGATCCCAAGATCAAGAGCCACATGCTCCACCGACTGAACCAGCCAGGCGCCCCCCTGGTGGCCTACTTTTCACATCAATACTTTTTCACAAATTTTAATCATACTATGAGTACTGTTGTAATCTTTTCCACTTAATGACATGAAGAGAATTTGCTTTTATGTCAATGGATCAATCTCTACATCATCTTTTCAAATGTTCCTCAAGTCTTGCATCATATGGGTGGACCCTTTTGTACTTGCAACCTATTGTTGGAAATTCAGGTTGTTCCAATTTCAAAAATAAATGTTTATTTGTAAAACTCCTCCTACTAGATTACACTGACCTTGTGATCTGGAAGGCACTGAAGTAGTGGTTTAAAGGGATGGGCTGTTGAGTCAGAGCCTGATTCAGTCCTCTGAGAGTCAAATGACTGCTACCTTAGTTCCTAGCTGCACAGTCTTGAAGTTAGCAATCTGTGCCTCAGTGTCTTCATCTGTAGAATGGGGTTAATGATAGTTCTGTTTAGAGGTGATATGAAGATGAAAGCACCATGCTTAAGGGCATGGAAAGAATGCAGTAAAGGTTAGCTTGTGTAACGGCAGGAGGTTCATGTCTGTCCACCTCTATCCTCAGTGCCCGGCCCAGGGGCTGACAAGGAGAAGATGCTCAATAAGCCTATTGAATGAGTGATTTGTACACAAGATCTTAAGTAACAATATTAAAAGGTTACAATCCTAGCAGCAGAGAGAGTACCAAATTGTAGAATTCTGAGCCAAGATATAATAAGTTAACAGGGGGTTTATGTATAAGAATTACTTGGATAATTTTATTTTGTTCATTAAGACAAAACCTAAAATATACCATACATCATTGATTGTTTCACAATGCTGTTGTCTTAAATATGTGAATGCTTGTTAGAAATAATCATTTTTATTCCTAAACTGTTAATTAACTGCTCACTTTGGCAGCACATATACTAAAATTGGGACGATACAGAGAAGATTAGCATGGTCCCTGCACAAGGATGACAGGCAAATTCGTGAAGCATTCCATATTTTAAAAACTCTTCACAATGTAGGGATAGAGGGTATATACCTCAATATCATAAAAGCCATCTCTGAAAAACCCACAGCAAATATCATTCTGAATGGGGAAAAACAGAGCTTTCCCCCTAAGGTCAGGAACACCACAGGGATGTGCATCATCACCACTGCTGTTCAGCATAGTACTAGAAGTCCTAGCCTCAGCAATCAGACAATAAAAAGAAACAAAAGGCATCTGAATTGGCAAAGAAGTAGTCAAACTCTCACTCTTTGCAGATGACATGATACTCTATGTGGAAAACCCAAAAGACTCCACCCCAAAATTGCTAGAACTCATATAGGAATTCAGCAAAATGGCAGAAAATAAAATCAATGCACAGAAATCAGTTGCATTTCTATACACCAGCAATGAGGCAGAAGAAAGAGAAATTAAGGAGTAGATCCCATTTACAATGGCACCCAAAACCATAAGATACCTAGGAATAAGCCTAACCAAAGAGGCAAAGGATCTGTACTCAGAAAACTATAGAACGCTCATGAAAGAAATTGAGGAAGACGCAAAGAAATGGAAAAACGTTCCATGCTCACGGATTGGAAGAACAAATTTTGTTAAAATGTCTATGCTACCTAGAGCAATCTACACATTCAATGCAATCCCTATCAAAATACCATCAACTTTTTTCACAGAACTGGAACAAATAATCCTAAAATTTGTATGGAACCAGAAAAGACCCCAAATAGCCAACGGAATGTTGAAAAAGAAAACCAAAGCTGGTGGCATCACAATTCTGGACTTCAAGCTGTATTACAAAGCTGTAATCATCAAGACAGTACGGTACTGGCACAAACACAGATACATTGATCAGTGGAACAGAAGAGAGAACCTAGAAATGGACCCTCAACTCTATGGTCAACTAATCTTTGACCAAGCAGGAAAGAAAAGCCAAAGGAAAAAAGATAGTCTCTTCAACAAATGGTGTTGAGAAAATTGGACAGCCACATGCAGAAGAATAAAACTGGACCATTTCCTTACACCATACACAAAAATAGTCTCAAAATGGATGAAAGACCTAAATGTGAGACAGGAATCCATCAAAATCCTAGAGGAGAACACAGGCAGCATCCTCTTCGACCTCAGCTGTAGCAACTTCTTGCTACCCACATCTCGTCTCCAAAGGCAGGGGAAATAAAGGCAAAAATGAACTACTGGGACTTCATCAAGATAAAAAGCTTTTGCACAGCAAAGGAAACAGTTGACAAAACCAAAAGACAACTGACAGAATGGGAGAAGATATTTGCCAATGACATATTAGATAAAGGGCTAGTATCCAAAATCTATAAAGAACTTCTCAAACTCAACACCCAAAGAACAAAAAACCCAGTCAAGAAATGGGCAGAAGACATGAACAGACATTTCTCCAAAGAGGACATTTACAAATGGCCAACAGACACATGAAAAAATGTTCCACATCATTTGGCATCAGGGAAACACAAATCAAAACCACAATGAGATACCACCTCATACCAGTCAGAATGGCTAAAATTAACAAATCAGAAAACAATAGATGTTGGTGAGGGTGTGGAAAAAGGGGAACCCTCTCACACAGTTGGTGGGAATGCAAGCTGGTACAGCCACTCTGGAAAACAGTATGGAGGTTCCTCAAAAAATTGATAATAGAGCTATCCTATGATCCAGCAATTATGCTACTGGGTATTTACCCCAAAGATACAAATGAAGTGATCTGAAGGGTCATCTGCACCCCAATGTTTATAGCAGCAATGTCCACAATAGCCAAACTATGGAAAGAGCCCAGATGTCCATCAACAGATGAATGGATAAAGAAGATGTGGTATATGTAGACAATGGAATATTACGCAGCCATCAAAAATGAAATTTTGCCATTTACAATGACATGGATAGAACTAGAGAGTATTATGCTAAGCAAAATAAGTCAGTCAGAGAAAGATAATTATCATATGATCTCACTCATGTGGAATTTAAGAAACAAGGCAGAGGATCATAGGGGAAGAGAGGAAAAAATGAAACAAGATGAAACCAGAGAGGGAGACAAACCATAAGAAACTCTTACTCATAGGAAACAAACTGATGGTTGATGGAAGGGAGGGGTGTGGATGATGGGGTAACTGGGTGAAGGACATTGGGGAGGGTATGTGTTGTAATGAGCACTGGGTATTATATAAGACTGATGAATCACAGACCTATACCCTTGAAACAAATAATATATGTTAATTAATTGAATTTAAAGAAAAAAATAATAGCAAAACAAGCAAAACAAAACAAAAACCAGTAATACCTGCTTGTCGAAACAATCTCAGTCTTACAGGATACAAGTATAGGAAGCAGAAAGTGAAAGCTCTCCCCTTCCCACCGCCCAGCCCCACTCTTAGGCGTTGCCACCCTTTGAGGTACAGCCTTTGACCCCATTCCTGTGCATATACAAATACAAGTATACACAAACCTCGACGTGCATATACCCATACAGAGAATCATCATCACTTGATTTGAGGTCTCAAAATGGTGCTCTACTTTCATATTAAAAACAAAACAAAACCAGCTTCTAAGTGATTGCTATCAGAAAACACTGTTACCAGTCTGGTGTTTTTATCTGCTGAAGTTTGTTTCCAGTGGTGTGTATGCCTGCGAGTGACCAACTCAGTAGTGTTGTTTAATCACTTAAAAACAAGTCAAATGGTTTTGTTCTGTTAATAAGGAAGTGCTTTTTCTTAAACATTCATAGGAGTATATGGGGCGGAGGTGGGGGGTGTGGAGACACAAGAGCAGAGCTAAGACCAACTCAGGGAGAATCATGCTCTAGTTCAGAATTAATTTCCAGGATCCTGAAAATGAACCACAAACAGGGTGATCTGCCTACCATGGAGCCAAGTAAAGGCTGGAGCAGGCGGAGGACACAAAAGAGGACTGTGAACCAGTTTGGGAATTGCTAAAATTCCCAACACTAAAATTCCCAGCGCGAACACTGATTTTTAGTTTCCCATCATCCCTGATAGGATTCGCTAGTCGTTTATGGTTGGGGTTGTATTTAAAGCCCCTGATCCCCACCGCCAACAGACAGGGGAGTGTAACTCATCTTGGGACACAGTTACATTCTAAAGGAATCTGTCAAGGATTTGGAAAACTTGGCTATTCTTCTCAATTTTCCATAAGAGATTTTGATTTACTATGTAAGTCAAATTTTGGAGGCAAAATACTCAAATGAACAAAAATTTAATCTCCAAGGGAACTGGGGTCTCCCACGTAATGAATTATGAATAAAGCCACATGAAATGAATAGCAACAGTCACTTCAGCTCCTTTGTGGAAGGAGATAGGATATAAATAAGTAAACATATAAATGAAAAAATAAACAGTAATGAAGTTAGCTAATTATGTTGCTTGCTTCTGTTATAACTCCTTCATTCTAAAGAAGGAAATAATTAGTGGGTAGGGTACAATTACTATTTTTATAACTATTTCTTGTTCAGACATATTTAACTGAATTCATGTAATGGGGAAAAAGTGGAACTCGGTAAAGCATTTTCTATAATCCTCTGGGTTCTCTGTCACTTAAATCTGTATTTAACTCCTTAGGAAATGGTCACACAGTCAAGGTCTCCTTCCTGGTGCTCTCACTGGGAGTTAAGCTACTGTCATTTATAAGGATATGGTTCCTATTTTGTCTTTTTCATTTTATGTCATGATATCAGAGCCTAGAACCAACTTCTACATCACAAGAAATTGAGCACCCAGAATTCACCTAACTCTAGCTTGGGTGACTTCTGTCACATGATGTCTTTACCATCTAGTTCCAAGAAGATGGAGAATCTTAACCAACTGAAGTTGGTCTGGTCCCCAAACTCAGCCCATCCTCACCTTTCCTGGGCATGATTAGGCTAATCGTGTGTACCCCTCAGCCTACTGATTAAGACACTGGTACCCACAGACCATCCATGGACGGTACCCTGGACAAGCCTGATTTACTTTGTACGTGGTGCTTCCTTTGATGAACTGAATTAAATAAGTTACCAGGATATGATTTAGCAATCCCATTCCTGGGTATTTCTCCAAAAGAATTGAAATAGAGACCTCAAAGAGACATTAGCACTCCCACCTTCATTGCAGCACTATTCACGGTAGTCAAGACATGCAAACAACCAAATGTCTGTTGACAGATAAATGGATGAAGGAAGAGGAACGAATGGGTGAAGAAAATGTGGTATATACGTACAATGGAATATTATTCAGCCTTAGAAAGAAGGGTAAACCTTGGGTACATTATACTAAGTGAAATACATCAGTCACAGACTAATATTGCACCATTCCACTTATATGAGGTACCTAAAATATGGCTAAATTCACAGAATCAAAACGTAGAATGATAATTGTTAGGATCTGAAGGGAGGAGGAAATGGGGAGTTGCTGATCAGTTGCCATAAAATTTCAGTTAAGCAAGAGGAGTGCATTCTAGCGACCTGCTGTATAACACGGTACCTATCACCAACAGTACTGAACATACGAATGAATGAATATGAACATAGCTGTAAAGTTAAGAGGGTAGCTCTCATGTTAAGTGTTCTTACACACACACAAGTTATCTGGAATCCAAAGCATCAGGATATATCCAGTTGTCAGGAGAAGGGACGTGCGCCCCAATTTCTGAGCTGCGGTGACAAGGTTAATCATAACTAGCTTCTAATACTAAGTCACCATGACAGAGACTAATCAGGCACTGAGTCAAGGTAATAAACTGGAGCTGGTAACACAGAGGGTAATGAACTTTAGGATAATGCTCTGCTATTTTCAAAATGTTTTTGATTATGTTATTTCATTTAAACCTCCAACATCTCTTTCAGGAAGATATTTCCATTTACATATGAGGAGACCTGACTCATAGAGATAAATTCCTCTCCCTCTTGATGATGTCTCCTTTTCCACTTGAGTTTTGAATACTTCCCCCATATGATCCTGACACCTGGTAGATTCCCTTCCAACAATTAATAAATCAATAATGCTAAGCATTTAATGGAACATAAAAATATTTCCAGTTACCATCTCATCTCTCTGTTTTTCTCTCAATTTTCTCTCTTGTGTCTTATGAGTAAAATCTGTTCAATGCCTCTTCCCTACTCCTCGTTAACTCTTCAACCCATCGAAACTGGCTTTAAGTCTACACCCCACTACAGCTGCTCTCAGCCAAGTGATCAGAGACCTCCTTTGCACGAAATCAAAAGCATCACACATTTTTGTTGTTTTCTTACTTGACTTTTCTCCTCCTCTCAGCCCTAGGCTTCTGGGACACCCTGCTTTTGTCCTCCTCCCACATCTCCAAGTGATCCTTCTGAGGGAGAGTTGCTCTTACTTTGTTAAATCCTTACTTCTGATCTTTAGGCTTCTGCTCCTCATCCTCTGCTTTCAATCTCCATCCACTCTTTGAATGATTTCCCCTAAACCCAGATTTAATACAAAAGCTCCAGACTCACATACTCCTCTGCCTATTGAGTGTCTTCACTTGATTGTACCGTATCTACCCCACCCACACCTCCCTTACCCAAAGTGCTCTTCCTCCCACGTTCTGAAACTTGACAGAACCTGGGGAGCCATAGACTCTCAACATCCCTGCAGAGTCAATCAGCCAAGTCCTGTTGATTCTAGCAGTCTTTCATCTCGCCTGTCCATTTTTATTCCCCTTGACTTACATCAGCCTCTTCTCTACTTGCAGGAATACAGGTCAAGATTGGCTCTGAGGCTTGGGGCCATTACTTAGCAGGTGCCGTGAAAAGATTTGAGATTTGTTACCTTCCTGTTACAGTGTTCGGATCTGTACCACTCCTATTGCTGGGAGATTAGGGGCGGGGAGGAACTTGCTCAGGAACAGAAAATTATAAACCACAATGTTTGTGTTGCATCTTTATGATGGTTGAAATTTATCTTCAAATAGCCACAAAAGATGAGGTGTCAAATGCAAACCAATGAACAAATAGTTGTTAGAGATTTATTCTGTCACCTGTGCTGGGTATCTGGGTTACGAAGACAAGTAAGGGCACGGTTTCTATACCCAAAAATTCACCATCTAGTGGGAAGAGCAAATGATTAGAATTCAGCATGATGAATGGAATAACCAAGGACTGTGTGAAGCATTGTAGAGCACAGGACAGCTTTCATTCTTCCCTATTGCAGTAAGCACATAACGTGGCGGAGGAGGGAGTGACATCCTGCCTGAGGAGGAAGAGCAGGGCTTCCAGAAGATGTGAAAACTGCTCTCTCTCACAGAAACCTTAAGGTACTAGAGCTCTGCATCCTGACAGCGGGGATCTGGGGAATTCAGCCAGCTGTTTTCTCAAGTTACACAACCCAGGTGATTCCCAATCTCTACATCTCTAAAATCAAAGACTGGTTTGAATCAGAGGTTGGCAAGTATTTTCTATAAAGGGCCAGATAGTAAACGTTTTAGGCTTTGTGGCCCATACAGTCTGTCACAACTCCTCACTCTGCTCTTGTAATGCAAAAGCAGCCATAGACAATATATCAACAGATGGGCCTGGCTGCATTCCAATGCAACTCGATTTACAAAAACAGGCAGGATTTGGCCTATGGGACGCAGTTTGCCTAGGCTTTGTCTCAATGACCTCGAAGATGCCTTCTAAATTTACCATTCTCTTGGTTCATGAAATGGTAGTTCTCAAAAACGTGATATACTTGATATTTTTAAAATATACTTTTGTTGTGGCTGGTGAGCTTGGGAAGCTTAAATCAAATTAAAATAAGATTAAAAATAAGATTTGGGGTTTGATTTCTTGTGGGTCAATTAGATTCTCTGTTCCATGACCACAAACCACACTGGGAACTTGAACAGATTCCTGGTCCTGCCTGGAGTCAGGTAGAGCCATGTGACCAGGCAAACCCCAGGCTTTCCTGCTTCTACGAACAAGCCCCCACAGTGCTCCCCTAATGATGGCCCAGCAGCGTCCCGTCCTCTTTACACATGGGACAGCGCCACTGAGTCCATTTCAAAAGAGCAACTTATTTTCCAGAAAAGTTGTCAATGTAAAAGCTAGCTTTGGGAATCTACAGATCAATAGAAATGTCTCATCACCTCTTCATTAAACCAAATTGGTTTTTATAGCTACTACACAAAAGAAGGCTACAAAAGCATGCTGTTGGGTGCAGAAACTAAAGGACAGTCAGCAAACGACGTGGCATGGATACCAGCAGTCCTCCCTGCCTCCTCCCTTTCCTTTGGTAGACATTACTAATTAATTCTAGCACTTTTCCCCACAGAGCCTGGATATGTTCCCATAATTCTTCCAAACACACTGAACCAGGAAGCTACCCCAAGGTGACTGGCATCACCATGCTAGATTAAGTCTGTTGTCCTACTGCAACAGTTAGGCCTTATTCTTCCTATCATCTGCCCTTCTTACCACCACATTACTCTTGTTAAAAAAGATATAAAAATTAAAAAAGATGGGCATACAACATTGAAAATAGCAGCTCTAAAATTCAACAATACAAAATTAGAAGCTGTAAAATGTGCTTACCAGTTGGGTACTTGGGGCTTCATTATATTATTCTTTCTAGTTTTTGAGTGTGTTGGAACGTATGTATATAAAAAAATTTTTAAGTGTTTAATGAAGATAAAAATATGGTAGTTGGTAAGTGATACATTTATTACATAAAAATAAAATCTCAATTCAGTGATAGTACAGAACTGAGATACTTCCATATTGCCCTATTGTAGACAGTTTTGTGCCTGTGATTATTTAGCGTATGAAATTACAAAACAAATTCTACTATTGAAACCGTTTTTACTAGTTTCTCAACAGGCATACTAAAGGATTTATCCAAGCTTCTAAATGCATGAAATATTTCTGGAAAAATAAATGGAAACCACCCTAAGCAGCTCCTTCCCAGGAGGAAGAACGGAGCCTTACTCTTCACTGAAGAGTAATCCTTGTGAAATTTTGTACATCCTGCACCTAGTGCCTAATTAGATAAATAAAATGTGGCTCCATGATTCCACTCCTAAAAACTTATCATAAGGTAATAATTGAGAACTAGGTAAAGATTTAACTCAAGGATGTTCACTTATACAGCAAGAAAATATTTCAAGCAATTTAAGTATCTAATAATTAGGAATTGGTTAAATAAATTACTATATTTTCATATAAAGGAATATACAAGATGAATTTTTACTTATAAAGATGTTCATAATATGGTGTTAAGTTTTTTAAAAGCAAGTTACACAACCGGATGGATAGTATGACCTTAGTTTTATAAGAAAATATATATGGACAGAAAAATATTTGCAAGATGTGGGGCACCTGGGTGGCTCAGTCAGTTAAATGTCTGCTTTCAGCTCAGGTCATGATCCCAGGGTCCTGGGATCGAGTCCTGCATCAGGCTCCTTGCTCAGCAGAGAGCCTGTTTCTCCCTTTGCCTGCTGCTCCCCCTGCTTGTGTGCTCCCTCTCAAATAAATAAATAAAATCTTAAAAAAAAAAAAAAGACGTACATCAAAGTAATAATAGTAATCATCTCCTGAAATCTGGATGCTTTCCTTTCTTTCCTTTTTTTGTTTACTGTCAAATTTCTCCAATAAATATTAATTTTAAATAAAAGATTATTGAGAAAATGCCTAAGGAAATAAAAATAATTTTTCTCTTCTCCTCCTCTGTGAAAGAGCAGTCTGAACACAGAGAGAAATATAAAATTTGGTGTTTGTGATCGAAGTCAAAGTCATTACAAAAAATGCTGAAATTTTATTGACAATGTCTCTTACAGGGGGGTAGTGACATCCAGAGTTAGAGACTATCTAATATTTTACCAACGATACCAAGTCTTTTCAAGATTGAGTAACTCCAACACGGTTATGTCAGGAATGATTTTCCCCATGTGAAAAATACATTTTGTAATCTTGAAAACTGTTACACTAACATATATAGAATCTGTAATTAACAACGGAGGATGGTGGCTGAAATACGACATTCTGAGTGGGGGACTCCTATGGATTAAACAGGTTATTGTGGCCATGGCTGGGTGGTGAAGAGTCTTGTTCAGTGTGCTAGGGATTTAGACTTTTTCTATAAAGACACAGACCACGTTGTATTTCAGGATGCAAACTCAAGGTGCTCACAGAGGGAGTAAAAATTAAAAACAGAGTGCACCTGGGGCATTTTTAATTGCAATTTCTTTAACCTCCCCTACAAGTATAGAAAGGGCACACTAAAAGTTATTTGTTTCAGAAAAAAATACGTGATATATAAACGTAAAACCCATAGCAATTGTTATGTACACAATTAAAATACGTATAGTTACGGATATGCTTAATGTTGCATTTTATTGACTAAATATTAATAAGAAATTATATTAAATTGGAACTTACTTTGTCTTTCTCAAATGCTCTACACTAGGCAAATCAAGAACAGCTCAGATGTTCATTCTAAATCAATACATGCTGACATTCCCAGTTCACCTACATGGAACTCACGTAATATGTTAGATCCTGCATATCTGCTTTATCATTTCTCAGAGATTAATATTCCTTAGAAAGAGGGGGTGTTAAATACGAAGCCAGTCCCCACTCTGAGAGCAATCAGTTTCTCCCCGCGAGATCCTTGGGAAGCACATTCCTGAGGTTGCCAAAACAAAGTACTAGAAAATGTCCCCATTTCCTCTTATTCCAAGATTCGAGGGAAAATGTTAATTAAGAAAAAAGGGGGAGTGTTTGTTTCCTCATCTAATACCAGAAACTAGAAATACTCAAGCAGTACTTGTTTCCTTTCAAAATTAAAAACTGTTGAAAACCTGAGATTTTCGCCTCTCCCCAGTAGTCCCGCAGAGCTAACGCTCGGGCTCCTGGGTAGAAGAGACAGTGAGGTACAAGACAGAGGACCAGGTGCAAGGAGGCAGATGGATTTAGGTTGACATCATTCAGGCTCTCTCTCAGAGAATTTATGGCTTTCTACAACTTAAGGGCTTCCATGAACTTTCACTTGAATAAACACAGAGGGGCAGCCCGATAATAGTCAGCCCGTGGAGCTGGAGCATTTGAACTCAAGGTGAGAATAAATTTTATTGGAGCAGTTATCAAGACCAAGGTTCTTTAGGTGAGAAGGTCCTTGTCGTCTTCCTTCATCCCTCACCTTGCCCAGAATTGTCAAATACCTCTGGGAAGCCTGAAACACAGTCTAGGGCCTTCAGGACCACCTCAGCTCAGGTTGCCATGGCATTTTCTACAGCGGAGCCTTGTGCCTTCCCTTTCAAACCAAAATAACACTGGGAATGTAAAAAATACCTACACTATGAGTAAGTGATTACTGAAATTTAGTTAACACGATGTTTACTGTTTCCTCTTCTGGGACAATAAAGCTAACACTATTACAAAGCGGTAAACAAAACAAAACCACCACCAAATCCTGAAAGGAAAGACATCTGTGACTTTATTGCCTGTTTCTCAGGTTGCAATTGAATGCAGATATTTTGGATAATAAGGGATAAGGAAGGGACGCCTGCGTGGCTCAGATGGTTAAGCATCTGCCTTTGGGCTCAGGTCATGATCTCCAGGTCCTGGGACTGAGCCCCAGGTCAGGCTCCCGGCTCAGCAAGGAGTCTGCTTCTCCCTCTCCCTCCGCCTGCCCCCCTGCTCATGCGTTCTCTCTCTCTCAAATGAATTTTAAAAATCTTTTTAAAAATACATAAAGGATAAGGAAAGCACCACGTTGGTCTAACCAGGGCAGCACCCACCTGCTGCTGTGCTTCTCGTCCTTCTCCTTTATAACCGTATTAGTCAAGCTCTCCTTGCCTTATGTAATAGTTTCTTTTCCTACAAATACTGTGGCTCATTAAAAAGCAGTTTGACTCATTATGGCTTTTCCTCCCTAGGCTTCTTTTATGAAAACTCAGTTAAAAATCGTTTGACGTGCTAAGTAATTTTCAACAAAAAATGTTTAATTTCCCCCAGATAGGTCTTTTAGTTTCAGAGAACAATAATTTTATTATCTCGCTATGATGCTGGTCTTTGTGAAGCTCGGGAGACAAAGCCAGCCACTTGTGCGTGCTGCAAATTCCTGTTTTTATTCCAAAAATAACCTTTAACTAGTGGCCGTGCAGGTCTTCCCTCCTAACCCTCTTTGGCTGGGAGTGGCGGAAGGAGCAGGAGGGCTGTTGGGATATCTGCTCAGGTTTTGGGCATAAAGGTATAGAAATGTTAACTAGTGACTTCAGTGAGATTTTAAGTTTAGAATGAGTAAATACAAAATCCATAGATGCTAGGTCTCCTGAGGGCTGTGTATCTTCGTTTGGATTTGGGGGGCATAGAAAGAGAATATTAAATAATGCAGAAGTGATTGAATTCTATCTTCTGAGGGTGCATTGAACACATTGTGTGTTTCAATTATAGACGAGAACTTAAGACGTAGTAGTTCGTAGCGCATGCCCAAATGGAGATGTTAAGGCATTCTCCCTGTAATCTGTCATTTGTTCAAGACTGGGTTTACATAGGCTTTAGTTTCGTTAACTCTGAAGAGTCAGTTTTTTCGTATTGTCATACTGTCGCTGTCACAGCAGCACTGAGGTAGTAAGAGCCCAGACAGCTTTATTAGAGAAAAGTCTACCTACCACAGCTTCCACCCTGAGCCTTCCTAGGTCTCCTATGTCCCTAAGCTCCATTCTTTCTTTTCACATGAAAACAAGATGACCTTTGCTAAGTAAGCATCTTCCTGTGAAAAGGCTCACGACCAATGCAGTCTTTATAAAAGACTCCACAGTTGAAATATGAAATATCTTAGGGGTCCCTTGTGTCCTAGCATTGCAGATGTCTTGTAAGAAAAGCACTAAGACTATTTCCTTTGACTGACTGATTAATCATTCATTCATTCTATATCAATATTCACTGAATGTTTGTTATGTGCAAAGCAAAAGGAGTGATTCGAGATTGTGGAAAGTACAGTCTCTGGGAAATCTGCAGTCTTGAAATATGTAATGTGTATTTAATAACGGAGTTGTTGTCCAGACTGTCAAAACTGGACCATTTATGGGACTCTTCTGTTGGGACAGATGAGGAAATCACAGAGAGGTGAGATGAATGGCCCGAACCATATCACTGGTGTAGACGTCACTGGGAGAATGGAGAAACCACTGGCTATCCAGCAAGCCACTTACTCCATCACTATTTATAGGATTTGGGACAAGTTACTTAACCCACTGAGCTAAGGCAGACCTCAAAGGGCTGACGTGGTTGGAAGACTGATGAGAAGGGGAACACAGACTTCCTTCAGGACAGTTTCACACAGACTTCCTGTGACCCAGAGGCAGGAAGTGCAAAGTGCATGTACAAGATAAGGAGGAAAGTGAGCTAATGCAGCTTCTCCATGCCTCCCACCTTCCTCACAGACGCTTGGCTGAAGTTCACTGGTCAATGCAGCCCCCAGGGAGTGATGAACCCGCCAGGTCACGAACTCCAGGCTGCAGGCCCACAGACTGCCACAGTTGGGCACTTGGGTGTTCCATTTCTTCCTCCTTCTTTGGGCCTTGCATGGCCCAGCCCTGGCCTATTAGACTTGCTCAACTTTACTTTCCTCACTTATGGTATTTAGTGGTATTTATATATACTCTGTAGGCTTCTTCTAAGCCTTAGGCAAAATGGCCTATGTCAAGTGCCTAGCAGGGTGCCTCACCCAGACAAGGTGCTTCATAGATGGCTTTCTCAGTTGGGGATATGAAAATCGGATTCAAATTTCCTGATGCTCCAGCCTGATGCTCTTTTCAATATACAAGTAGTGGCGACTCCACATAGTGGGTACTCAGTGTCAATGGAACGTGATGTTTTAAAGGGTGACTACAGGTCTAGAAATCCTAAGAATCTGTTTAAATTTATTAGCTTATATGCGTTTATCAAAGTGACTGGCTTTATAAGAAGTTACTGTAACAAGGAGCTTTTCTTATGATAAGTACCAGCTCAATGATATAATAAAAAGGGAAGAAATTCTATTCAAAGTGAAACAAAACAAACAGGAGGGAGGATAAACTTAGAATTGTCTATAATATTTATAGAGAAAATTACAAAGAATTTTATGAGCCATATGTAAAGAAAACTTCAAAGCTATATTGGAATAAATCAAACAAAATGAACAAGTTGAGATATATACTGTGTTACCATATAGGAAAGCAAATTTCAGCAAGTACAGTTATTTACTATTTGTTAAATATTAAAGTTTCATACTAACAAAGAAACCATGAGTATAACACTGATCTACTTCCTAGAAAGTCCTAAAACAGAACATATTAATTATTAAAATAAGGGGCGCCTGAGTGGCTCAGTCAGTTAAGCATCTGACTCTTGGTGTCAGCTCAGGTCATGATCTCAGGGTCGTGGGATGGAGTTCCAGGTCAGCAGGGAATCTGCTTGAGATCTTCTCCCTCTGCCCTTCCCCATCTTGTTCTCTCTCTCTCTCTCTAAAATAAATAAATCTTTAAAAATAAATAAAATAATCAAGATAGTATGGAACAGAATTTACAGGTATCATAAAATTAGGGGAAATAATAATTTTTTAAGAATTGCCTAACTAGGGATGTCTAGGTGGCTCAGTTGGTTAAGCGTCTGCCTTCAGCTTGGGTCATGATCTCAGGGTCCTGGGATCGAGCCCCGCATTGGGCTCCTTGCTCAGTGGGGAGCCTGCTTCTCCCTCTGCTTGTGCTCTTGTTCTCTCTCTCTTCCTCTGGAAATAAATAAATAAAATCTTCAAAAAAAATTGCCTAACTAAACTTTAATAATTCCCAGGATAACTGGCTAACAAACACAAAACAAAACATGGTTTGGATCAGCTTTCCTACCACATTACCAGAGTGAGCCCCTACTGGATTAAAGAGTTAAATATTTGCTTTAACTCTTAGCAAAGTGAGGAGAAATAAAGGATCAAATGTTTATGAAATCTTTAGAGGGATAGTATCTCTGAAAAGCTTATAGCAATAATGGAAATCATAAAGGAAAAAAATAAATGCTCCAAAAAACCAAACAAGAAAATGACTGGAACATAAAAAACAAAGTTGAAAAAAACAAAACTGGGGAACATTTGTATTGATTATGATTTAAAAAAAAGTTGGTATATATGATATATATAGAATTTATTCAAACCTTCAAAAATATTAAAACCTCAAGAGATAAATGGTCAACGGATGTAAACATACAATTCACTTATGAAGAAATTATGTGAATTATATATTTATAAGTATATAATAAAATATAATATATACTCAAATATATAATATATTTGCATTATATTTATATGATATATTACTAATGCTCTTAGAAGGATATTTATAACAGCAAAAACTGGAAACAAGCAAGATGCCCAATATAACTGTACTATATCAACTCAATAGACTGTTATAGACATTAGAATTATAATTATAAAAACTGGAAAAATTTGTTCTTATTTAATGGTGGAGGGGAGCCCAGTAATAATTCCACGTAGTATGCATATTTGAAGATGACAAGAATGAAAGTCACTATTGACATGGAATAGTGGCATCGTGGATAATATTTTTTCTGTATACAAATCTGGGGAGGAAGGAGGAACCAGCTATCCTAGTAGTTGGGCAATACCCGTTGTTGAACATTATGGACTCTAACACCTATGGTATTTTTCAACACCTATGGTATTTTATTTTTTTAAATTTTATTTATTTACTTGAGACAGAGAGAGAGAGCACGAGCAGGCAGAGGAGCAGAGGGAGAGGGAAAAGCAGACTCCCTGCTGAGCAGGGAGCCCAATGTGGGACTCGATCCCAGGACCCCGAGAAGGTGACCTGAATTGAAGGCAGAGGCTTAACCAACTGAGCCCCAGCACCTATGGTATTTTAGATGCAAGTAAAGAGTTAGAAGAAAATAGGAATATCAGTGTCAAATGGTAAGTTATTAGCTTTCCTAGAGGAAGGATCTCTCACTGTGCCAGAACCTTACACAGACTACTCAGGTTTCCAAAAGGCGCTGGAGAATGCAAGGAACACACCTTGAGAAACAAGCGTATGCGATTTTTGCCACACATCTGTCTACGGAGCCTTGTTCTGAGCTGTTGGTATCCTGTTTGTCGTCCCCCTTCCTGATGCTTTATTTTAACCATAATACTTGTTTTAAAAGTTTGCCTGAATTTAGACAAATGTCTTCATCTTTTACATGTGGATTTATTTCTTACAACTCCTAATACATTTTGATTTCTTTTTATGGTCCTTCATCTTCTCCTTTACCGCATTCCGTAGAACCCTCAGACATTACTTAGATTAGGAGTTAATAACCAGGAATAACAGACATGGGTTTGAATTCTGACTCAGTTGTGTGACTTTGAGCAAACTGCTTATTTTTAATCTTTGGATCCCTTCATTTATAAGATGGAAATAATAATACTCCATCGGGTGGGTAATTGTGAGGTTTAAACTAAAGGAGATAATTCATGTAATGTACTTGGTGTGGTATCTACTTCTAACATTAAACTCTCAGGTAATGACATCTGAATACACTACTTGAAATTCTATTCAAAATTTCAACTACTAAGAAAAAAGAAAAGCTCACAACCTTAAAATGGTCCTTCTATTTCTTCCAATATATTTGGTAGACCACATCTCCTACGGAGAGTCATGGCTTTTTTTTTTTTTTTTAAGATTTTATTTATTTATCTGACAGAGAGAGACAGCCAGCGAGAGAGGGAACACAAGCAGGGGGAGCGGGAGAGGAAGAAGCAGGCTTCCCAGCATAGGAGCCTGATGTGGGGCTCGATCCCAGAACGTCAGGATCACCCCTGAGCCAAAGGCAGACGCTTAACGACTGTGCCACCCAGGCGCCCCAGGAGAGTCATGGCTTAATGAAAAAGAGAACTTTCCAAATTTTCTGTCCTGTCTTTGCCCTTTTTAAAAAAATATTTTATTTATCTGAGAGAGAGAGAGTGTGTGTGCATGCATGAGCATGCATGGGGGGGCGTGCAGAGGGAGAGGGACAAGCAGACTCCCCGCTGATCGCTGATGAGGAGCCCAATGTGGGGCTAATACCAGGACCCTGAGATCATGTCCTGAGCCAAAGTCAGATGCCTAACCAACTGAGCCACCCAGGCACCCCCTGTCTTTGCCTATTTAAAGTTGCCCTGATTTATTTCTAAGATGGAATCGTGTATAAATAAATAGATATGCCAAGTTCCCTTAATTCCAACACCCAAATGAAAATTTTCATTTACTAAAACTGGAGAAAAGACAGAGGAAAATGCGTCTGTTCAATCCTGGCTTTCTGACTTTAATAGTCCAACAACCTGGTTTCACCTAGTGAAGGCTGCAGAATGATCGAAATCAAAACACGTGACTGTGTGATGGAGTTCATATTGAAACTTTTGAAAATAAAAATGAATCTCAGTTGAAAAGGTTGGGTAGGGAGAAAGGGGCATTCTGAAGAAATTAAATGTTGGGGCTGGACTCAGAAGAACTGCGGCTGGCAGCAGATCTAGGCTTTGTGTCTTCGGCACCGCCAGTGACTCGGTTTTCTGGATGTGTGTTTTCTAGATGCTCCTTGAAATCGGGAAGTGTAATATGAGCATTCCTTGGATCTTATTTGAATTTATTTGAATTTCAACAGCTACCAACAGATGTGCTTAGAAGGAATAGGCCCCGTTTCCCAAATAGCACAGTATTTCAAATCTATTTTAGACGCTGAAATGAGAGCCCATTCCAGGAAGATAGTTCTGAACTTTTCTCCCAGCTGCAGAAATACCTGCTCTTGATGCTCCCGACCTACACCAGGGGAAGCCACTTGAAAAGATGTTCTTTTGCCAACAATCATTTTATCATTGTAACCCACAAATGGAAAAATAAACTGTTGGCTCCTTTTCAGAAAACCTATTCTCACATTGCCCAGAAGCAGGCAGATAAATAAAACCATAGAGTTCTTTTCATTCCCTCCTCATTTTCCAAAACGAACTTGTTATTTTTGTTATCTCGGTGAGCTCAAACAAATGGGGTTTATCTACCAACAGTGAAGTCACATTAACCTTTTTCAAGGCAAGTGATTTTATCCAAGGTTCTAGGACTATCCCTCTCCCCCATTCCTTGGGACTTAACTCCATCGGTCTTCATACTCACCTAAACCGATTTGCTCTCCCTCCCCCTCTTCCCACCTCTCACTTTAGCAAATACAAGCCCTTCTCATTGGACAATCGAAACCTCTCACCCAAATTCTTCTCTACCCATTGCCCCATCTTATTTCTTCCCTTCACGACCAAGCTTCCAGCTAATAAATCCCTCCCAGGCCAAGTGGAAACTCTAGGATTTTGCTTTCAGACATAATAACAACAACTTTATTAGGTGTCTCTCTATGTCAGGCAGTCTTATAGACCTTAGAATTAATTAATTAATTTATTTATTTGAGAGGAGCAGAGGGGTGGGGGGAGGGACAGGAGGAGAATTAGAGAATCTCAAGCAGGCTCCAGGCCCAGCACGGAGCCAATAGGGGGCTCAGTCTCACAACCCTGAGATCCTGACCTGAGCCGAAATCAAGTCAGACACTCAACCCACTGAGCCACCCAGGCGCCCCCATTTTTTCTTCTTGACTACCAGAACACGCGAATAATTCTTTTTTGTTAGAACAAATCCAACAGTACAGAAACAGATAAAGACAGAATCAATGCCTCCCCCGCCTGAGCTCCGTATCTTATTTAATCGTCACAACCACCAAGAGAAAAGCGAGGCAGAGAGAGGCTCAGAGCGTACCCTTGCAGTGTTTAAGGGGAAGAGCTGTGGGGTCTGGTTGCCTGGATTCCCATCTTGACTTTGCCGTTTACTATGTGTCCATGAGCAAATTACTTATTATTTCTGCACCTCAGTTTTCCTATCTATAAAACGGGGCTAATAATAGTACCTAGTTCAGAGGGTTCAGTGAGGATGTAATGCACCAAAACCCAAAAAGATTGTTGTTTCTAAAGAAAAAAAAAAGATGCTCAGAGAGAGATTATTTAAAAATGACAGCTGAGAGGAAAGCACCAGGCATTAGAACAACATTCTGTCCACCATTCTGTAACTAGTAGAGGGTCTAAAAGAGTCTTTAAAGCAGCTGGAAGAATTTGCTCAAAAAATATGCTCTTGCAATGATGACATCATTGATGCACTTTAAGGTCACGCTATTTTTTTTTTAAAACACCCCACAATTTTTCAAGTTTTTATAAATAAATTTTACTGATTTGCTACAGTATCATTTATTATTTTTAATCATTAATTTATCTCAATCAGGTTAGAATGATTACGTTTGACATTTAGATACGACAAACACATTTTCTATGTAATGATTTATACTCTATTTTTCCATCTTTATAATGGCTCTGTAGCCCCCTGGGCTGAGCTCGGTCACCCCTGCCATCTGGCTCTGCCACCCTGGGGCCGGTCTGCCAGGCCAGCCCCCGACACAGACCTTCAGCCTCTCACAGACCCATCAGGGACCGTCATGAGTATTTGCTCTGAGTGCTGCATTACTAGAAAATGATTAAATCACATTTATTGACTTTCCCAGAGTAAATAATTACCCACACTCTGGTAACTAAAATATTTTCAGTCCACTTCTCTCTATTTGTATACTTTCTCTAAGAGGCCATAGGGAGATGGCTGCCGCTGTAAAGCCACTCAGTTAAACATGCAAAGCCTCTTTCTCACCATTCCCTCTGCAGACACGTTTCATGGGTTTTCTCTGGGAAACTGAGGAAATGAACAAAGTGTGCGTCTCCTCCTCTCGTCTCCCCACATTCTTTCCAGTCTTAAGTGAGTAACACGGTACTGAGGCCCTCGGCGTACTACGCCGGGTGGCCTAGCCCAGGGAACCACGGCTCTGCCTGCCAAATCACTAGACAAACACACTTGTTTAAAGAATTAAGTCAAGAGCGAGAGATCCCTTTCAAACCAGGGAAGAACTGCTCAACGAGATTTGAAGAGTCCAAGGGAAAGAAGACTCCACAATTCACAGGCTCTCTTCATTCATCTTCTATTAAGTTTATCCATTAACAGAGCACGTTTCCCAGGGAAGTCAAACACCTCACAGTTCTACGGGGTGCAGAACTGTGGTCACACTGTCTTTCTTCCGAAAAGCCATCCTTCCTTCTTTCCTCGTTTTTCTTCTTTTGTTCCTTCCCTTTTTCTTTCTCTTTCTATCCCTCCCCATTCCCTCTTCCTCTCTTTTCACATCTCTGTCTCTGGTTGACTAGATGGTTCAGATATTTTGTATTATCTCTCTTTTTTCTCCCTTTCCAAAAAAAAAAAAAAAAGCTATATATATATAATCTCCAGAATGTTTCAAACCCTAACTTAAAATCCTATTTTGTTTTTTTCAATAGTTTCTAGTCCATCCTCTAGGACACAAGCAGAATGAAAGACTCCAAGAGAAAATCACATTTCACACTAAACTCAGTATTATCACCCTGCTCACTTTCCAATTTAAAAAAAAAAATTCCTTTTTGTGTAACCTTCCTCTAGGCACTCTGAGAAAAAAGAAAAACAGTAAAATACAGGGTCTGTGATGTTAATATGCAATTCTAAAGGTGTCTGCTTTCCCACTAACTGACTTCAGCCAAAGGTGACATTGCTATATAATTAAACTTGGCCCTGGAATACAGACCCAGCTCTAACTCTGTCACCAGCTTAGATCACCTAATGTCCTGCGTTCATGCCACTCCTACTTCATCCCTCCCTCATTTCTTAATGATTTTAGCTCCTGGTTCATTCTTACTGCTCTCTGGTCTTATCTTTCGGTGATGTCAACATACACATCAGTGATCCTTCCCACCCTGGCCTCCTGGTCCACTGCCCTCCCCGCCTGGCATGGCCTCACCCTCAATCTGCCTCGTCCAAGCCCCCCTTGGAAGGATGAGTAAGATTCTGACCAATCCCTTGCAGGCCCCTCCCAGACCACTATGGCTTCCTTCTAGCTCACTCTGTTACTTGACCCCAGTGACCTTCAGCTCCCTGGGTCTTCCAGTGTATTGATCAGGCCACCGTTTCACTGCCCCTCATCCCTGTACATCCTCCACTCCTCCAGGCTTGAATTCTAAGATCGATTATTGTCATCATTCTCTTGCCCTCCTTGCTTCAGCTCTAGATCTAACTGCTTACTCACACTGCGCCTATATGCTGAATGTGGCCGAAGAAAAATTCACAACCAGGCCGATGGGCCTTACTTCAAGTTCATGACCTTGATGCTCTCTCCTCCTCCTCACTCACTTGATAATCTTGCTTTCTACTTCACTGGCAACACTGAAACCACCAGAAGAGAATTTCATAGATTCCATCACTTCTACCCACTGACCAGCATACACACCCTCATCCTGTGCCTTCCTGCTGGCTCCCATGGGTGAACTTGTCATGCTCCCATAGACAGCCTCCTCCACCAGTTAGGTGCCAGGTTCCATCTGCTCTTACCTATTCAAGGACATCTATCCACTGATTCTCCTTCCTCTCTCCTACATCATTAATTTTTGCTTCCTACTAAATCATGGACATCAGCATGTACACAAACTTCTGTTTGTCCCATTTTAAGAACATTTTCTTTGACCCACTTTCTCCACCAGCCATCATCCCACTTCTTTGAAGCAAAACTCCTCAACAGTCGTGCATTCTTGCTGCTTTCACTTTCTCCCTTCCCATTTCCTCTTAAACCCATTATAGCTAAGCTGTCACCCTCCCACTCTTCCAAAACTGTTCTTGTCAAGTGATGACCCCGTTTCATTTCCTTTTGGAGGAAATTCCTCAAAAGGATTGTCAATATTCACGGTCTCCAATTTCTTTCCTCTCCTTCCTTTTAAAACCCATTCCACTGAAAGCACTCTTACTGAGTCACCAGTGACTCTTTTTGTTGTAAAATCCATTGGCCAATTCTCAGACTTCATTTTCCTTGACCTGTCAACACCACATCACACAGTTGAACACTTTCCTTTACACATCTGGCTGCCAGCACATTGCACACTCTCATATTCCCTTCTACCTCACTGATCTCTCCTTAGTCTTCTTCTCCTTGACCTTGTAATTTTGGAAGCCCCAGGGCTTAGTCTATTAATACTCACACCCTTGGTGATTTCATCCAGCTCTATGGCTTTAAATATCACGTATGCTGATTATTCCCAAATATGTATCCCTGTCGCAGACCTCTTCTGAGCTCCAAATTCCTTATGCCTACTATTTCAATTCTTTGTCCAACAGTGATTTTAAATTAACTCATCCAAAAGCAAACTTCTGATTCTCCTGTGGAGATTTGCTCCATCACAACATTCCCCCTCTCTGCTTCTGGCAACTCCATCTTCCAGCTACTGAGGTCAAAATCTATGGTGTCATCCTTGACTTCTCTTTCTTATTTCCCCTGTCCAATTCATTTCCCTATACCATTATATTGCGTTCACCATCCACTTCCCTTGCTACCACTTGACTTGGGAAATTTCTTTCACCTGGATTACTTTGATAGCCTTCTAAAAGATCTCCCTACATCTACCACTGCCCCCGTCCAGTCTCTTCCTCACACAAGAGCCACAGCGATCCATGCAAACCCTAAGTCAGATTCTGAGTTCTCTGTTCAAAATCCTGAAATGGCTTTCGATTTTACTAAGAGCAGAAGCCAAACATCTTACAGTATCATATTAGACCCTACTTGATCTGGCCTCTCTTAGTCAGTCAGCTCCAATCACACTGATCTCCTTGTTATTCCTTGAACATGCTCCTGTCTTAGGGCTTCTGTGTAGTTCTTCTCTCTTCCTAGAACGCTCTCTCATCTTTGAATCTTTGCCAAAATCTTACCTTTTCAATGAGGCTTCCTCTGACCACCGTATTTAAAACTACTACTCCCCACTCCCAACGCCCTGGAACCCACAATCCCCTTACTCAACTCTTAGTGTTTCTTGTCCTTAGCACTCATCACTTTCTAGTGATTTACTGTTTGTTATTGTCTTTCTCCTCTGTTACAAACTTCAAGAGGGAAGAAACCTTTGTTCTATTTACCAATATATCCTAAGGGCCTAGAAGAATGCCAGGTATACCACAGGTACACAATAAATATTTAATGTTTAGTAGGTCATATATTCCTTAAAGGACAGTAGTCTTCGTCTCAAGACCATTCAGCCTCATGCTGTTTTTGTGGTAAGATTCTTTTCAAACTCTTGATTCAATTTATTTATTGTTTCTATGTCTATTTAGGTTTTCTACTGCATTTCAGTGTTAATAAGTTATACGTGCCATAAATATATTTCATCCAAGTTTGAAAATGCACTGGCATAAAGCTGTCCAACATGCTCTCTGATATTTCTTTAGATCACTTCTAAGGATCTGATGACTATATTTTTCATTCCAAACACTGTTAACTTATTCTCTCTCTCCTTTTATTGTTACTCTTTGGTTGCTATTCTATTGTTCATTTTTCTCTTCTTACGTTCCTCATTACCTTTTCTCTATTTTCTTTGTCCTAACTCTGCTGATCTTTTTACACATTACCTAAGTTATATTCCTTGATGAGTGATATAATGCTCCCCAGTACTTCCAGTTTCCTACTTCCAGGCTCAGGGGAGGATAACACTACCTGACCTTTTGAAGCCAGGCAAGGCCACCTGACTGGCTCTGGACAATGACATATGCCACTTTTGATGGAAACATGTAATGCATGGGGGAATTGATGGTCTTTTCAATAAACAGTGTCTGGTCAATTCAATATTCATATGGAAAAAACAAATCTCAACTCCTCTCACACCATTCACAAAAGCCAATTTCAGATCGATTGTAAATATAAAAGTGAAACATCTTGGAGAAGGAAGATTTCTTAAACAGCACAAAAAGCACTAATCTAAAGGGGAAAATGATAAATTGGAATACATTACAATTTACAACTTTTGTTCATCCAAAGACATCATTAATATAGAGAAAAGCAACTCAGAAAGGGAGAAGATATTTGCAAGATACCTTTCTGAAAACAGATTTGTATCTAGCATGTATAAAGGATTCCTACAAAGCAATATGAAAAATACAGAATACTCAATAGAAAAAGGGGGAGAAAACTCAGACACTTCCTAAAGAGAGGATATCAAAATGGCCCCAACACTCATGAAAAGTTTCTCACTTTGTTACACATTAGGGTAAATGCAACTTAAAACCACCATGTGATCCCATCACACTCCCCACTGGAGACACAGGAATAAAAAAGATGACGGAGGTTACGGAAACAGACTGTCAGGAGACTGACCCTCTCTGGACAACTGATAGCAGCCTGAAAAAAGGGCTTTCAGTGTGAAGAGCCACATGGTCCTGGTGGGAACAAGGGCCTAGAAATCCAGGGGTCTGAAGTGATGACTGGGGCAAAGGCCAAGGAAACAAAGATGAAAGAGTATATATACCATCTTCTTGGGAGCAGTGGATGAGGAGGAGAAGGCTGAAGTGGGGGAAGAGAAGCCAGGAGGTGAAGAAATGGAAGTGGTGGAAGAAAATAAGGTTGTCAGTGAGGTGAAGGCCAAGGCAGGTCCCTGGTCTCTGAACCTCGATGTCCATGTGAGCTCCCTGCAGGACATCCAAGTGGAAGTGGAGACTGTATGCTCAGAAAGAGCCCCACTACAGTTACAGCGCACGTGTGGTCACATATATTAGAGCAGAGGAACTACGTCGTTCAGAATATCCCCAGCTTCTGGGTCAGTGCCTTTTGGAACCACCGACAGCTGTCCACCCTGATTAGAGGCCAAGAAGCAGACATGTTAAGGTACATAGCCAATTTGGAGACACCCTAGGATGGGCTACAAGTTCAAGTTCCTCTTTTGAAGAAACCCATAGTGCAGAAACAAGCCAACTGTCGAGGAATAGGAGGTCAGATCGTCCGGCCGAGTGGAGTCTCCTGCCGCTCCGATCATAGGGCACTCAGGTCATGAACTCTAGCCCTTCATTCATAGAAATCGAGACATCACCTGCAGCTTCTTCACCTGGTTTTCAGACCACAACTTTCCAGAGCCTGACACAATGCCGAGATTATCAAAGAGGACCTCGGACCAAATCCACTTGAATACTACCTATTGTGTGAAGGGGCCCATAGAGTTAGACTCTGCCAGATAAGGAAGCCGATGGGGATCCCTTTGGGCTCCAATCTGGTTAACGTCTGCCCTTGGCAATACTCCCGTACGAGATCCCCTACCACTTCCCGCTGGACCTGTGCCTCGGCATCAGCACTGGGTATGCCTATTACTCTTTGTGTGCTGGCCTTTCGGCACCTTCCTTCCTTTGAACACTCTCTCAACGGCAGGATTGACACCTTCATGGCTGTTCTGCGTTAAGATCTCATGCTCCGCGGCATGGTTCACACTCTTCTAAGCCAAACAAATGGTGCTATAAATTGCACTGTCTTTATCTACACTGCTTGCACCCTGTTTGTTCCCAGGGCCTCTAGTCTGGTTACTTCCACCTGGATTTCTAGCTATGTTCAGGAGCCTGTTTTTTTTTTTTTTTTAATTTCAATATATTTAATTTAAATTCAATTAACATATAATGGATGATTAGTTTCAGAGGTAGAAGCCAGTGATTCATCAGTCTTAACACCCAGTGCTCGTGACATCACATGCCCTCAGGAGCCTGTTTTGCTCACGCTCCTCATCACTGTGGACATTAATCAAGCCCGGGGAAAAGAGCACTGTGCCACTTGGTCTCTGTGATGTATGCAACTCCACTGATCTTCCTCCCATTCCAGTCATTGAATGCTGCCTGCTAACTTTCTGGTTTTTGATCCACACTGATCTCCAGAAAGTGCTGGTAGACCTAGGTTCCCTGCCAGCCCATAAAAGGCATTCCTATCCCTCCCCTAGAAGACCTCAATTGCACACCACCACGACCATCACTTGGGCACTACTGGCTGTCAGGCTGTAGTTGAGGTGACAAGTTAGACCCGATACACATGGCAAGAATAACGGTGATGTCCTTGGTGAGGAAGTACCCGGCTTTCTCAGCCTCACCCAGGGCATTCATACAAAATGTAGGGCCTCTGATTCGCCTCCCTTCTTTGTCCTCAACATGGTCGAGTGTCAGAGGTGCCCAGGTGGTGTATACTTTCTCTTCTCTTTCTCCTCATTGCCTTCTCATCCCTCTTTCATAGCTCTTCTCTTTTCAAAAGTGGTAGCCCCCGCCTCAAAATAAATAAAGGAAAAAAAAGTGGTAGCCCAGACACATCTGCCAAAGCAGGCTCTTTAGTCCAACCTAGCTCCCTTTTCTTCTCCAGAGGCAGAGCGGGTGTCCTGTCAAGGAAACTTCCGGAGCTCTTATTGCCCCTCTGCGCTCTTCCAGCCCCTCCCTCCCTTAGCAATGGCTACAGGGCTCAAAGGAAGACCAGTCCCCAGGGAAGGAAAGGTGTATCCAGTTCAGAATGGATGAAAGGAACCGAAGAGACTGTGGTTGGTGCCCTAAGCGGGGAAAACTGAACGGAAGGCCGGATGCAGAAAATCAGCCAGCGCAGTGCAGGGTCTAGCATTACGACTGAGTCGACTGCGAGCCTGCAAAGCAGGCGGACTTGCTCCGGCAGTGGTGATGGGAGGAGGAATACTTTTCTCAGGACTGGCTTGGGAGAAGTGGAGGTGGCTGGAGTGGTAACTCTGTTGCCTCGGAAAGGGTTCTTTAAAGAAAAACAGTGCCAGGTTGGCTGCTTTCTCTCTTGTTTCCATGTGATCTTATTTATGTGGAAGATTAATACAATACTACTGTGCCCTTGATTTCACTTGTACTTAGTAAAATCCTATTACTTTCTCTGGTTCTGCTTACTGGGAAGATTTGGTGGTATAGATTTTGTTTTATTCTCAATTGGGAACGTTTGGAAGAATATCCATCTCTTTCCTATATACCATGGAGAATTCTGTGAATATTCTTAATAGTTTTCACCTTGTTTCTGTTAAAACTATCTTTAGAAATGCAATTTGAATAACTTGGTCTTGTCAGAAGCTGAAGACTTCAGAAATTGTTGTCTTCATGAAAAAATTCCCAAACAAAAAATTTGTGGTTCTGATTGTCTTGGCAATTTACACTGGTAACAACTTAGTAATTGATGTATCTCTTTTTCTAAATAGCAAAATGACTTGTGAGATTGCTCTGTAAAATTGGAAGGGTACCATTGGCATATTTATCTTTATTTATACACATTATGGCAAAATCAAAGCATGTCAGCCTGAAAAAACAGTTAAACTAAAAAGATGGAAAATAACAAGGGTGGAAAAGTACACAGAGAAACCAGAATGGTAGAAGAGTAGCCTGATATGAATCCCTTAGACAACTGTTTGGCAGTTATCTATGCACACCCTCTGATCCAGCTCTGGGAATATTCCCAACAGAAATGCATATATGTATTCACAAAGACATGCATAGAAGTGTTTGTAACAGCACAATTCTACTAGCTAACACTGGGAACTGCCCCAACATTCACCACTGGCTGAAAAAATAAACAGGTTTTAAATAGTCACACCATAGAAGACTGTGAGAAACAAAGAACTATGCTACATGTAATAATATGAATGAAGCTCACAAACACGGCGTTGGATGGAAGAAGCCAGCCTCAAGAGTATGTGCTATATAATTCCATCTATAGATGAAGTTTAGCAACAGGTGAACTTGATCTATGGTGGGAGAAGTCCAAACGGTCATCACTACCAAGAACAGTGAAGATTCTGCTACCTGACCCCCTACTTACAAACAGTGTGTTACCTGCCTCATTAGCGGACGCTGAGTCAGAGACAAAGGACCTTGCAGCTCAACAGCAAGCGTCCATACTTGCACCCTCTCTCGAGCCCTAATTCTTCTTCTGCAGCATGAAGAAAGCCACGTGACACCCACACACACAGTGGGCTGCGCGAGAGGAGAGGAACCCTGGGCTGAAGGAAAGTGAATCCTTTATGATGGGAATTAAGCATGTCTGCCCTTTGCTTCAAAGGCAGACATTATCTTTATTATACCGAACAGCAAGTAAACCTGTACTTTGCTCCATAGGAGACACAATCTCTACTTTTTCGAGGGTGTAAGCAAACTGCCCTTTGCTGTGAAGGCAAACACCATTTCTGTCTTCTAAGGCTGTTCACGCATATCCTTGAGAAGATACTCTGAACACAGGCAGTTAGTGTTACTGCTTCCAAGAGTACAGAAACATTGAGACCCATGATAATTATCTCCCAACAGTTTTGGGGGGTAGGTACCTACTGACTGGAAGGAACTGTGATGGCAGATTCTAAAGGACTGGGGATGTTCTGTGTCTTGATCTGGGTGCTGGATACCTGGGTGTATTCAATTTGTGAAACGTCACTGCGTTGTACACCTGTGAAACACACTTTTCTATATGTATATTATCCTTTAATGAAATACACCCAAGAACAGCAAAACACAGAAATCCAAAGTAAACTAAGGAAAGTAAAACAACGATAAAACAAACTAAAAACAACAAAACCTCACCATTTTTCTGGAATCTCTACGCTAGAAAATGACTGGACAATTCAAAAGTATGTTTCAGATCTTTTTGGGTAGGCAATGCTTCCATATATGAGAATTCTAATGGGGCCATTTGCTGTGTCACATTCAAATGGCTAAAATCCATTTTCTAAGAATAAAAGTATTCAGTTGTCTAGGTATGGGCCATCAACTTTTCATATTTTTACTGAACATGCTCATTTTGTCAACTGACCTTGATCAGAGTTTTTCAGTTATGAACAGTTCATTAATCATGGTTTGTGATAGTTCATTTCTTTCTCCATCATGATAAGTGTACTCTTTAATCCCCATCATGTATTTCATCCACCTCCGCTCTGGTAACCATCAGTTTGTTCTCTATAGTTAAGAGCCTGTTTCTTGGTTTGTCTTTTTTTTTTCCTTTGTCTGTTTTGTTTTTTAAATTCCACATATGAGTGAAATCATATGGTATTTGTCTTTCTCTGACTTAATTTGCTTAGCATTATACTCTCTAGCTCCAACCACGTCATTGTAAATGACAAGATTCATTCTTTTTTATGCCTGAATAATATTCCACTGTATGTGTATGTATATGTATGTATGTATGTGTGTGTGTATATATATACATATACATATATATATGTATGTGTATATATATATATACACATACATATGTATGTGTATATATATATATACATATACATATGTATGTGTATATATATATATACACACACCACCATCTTCTTTATTTATCAGTTGATGGACACTTGGGCTGTTTCCATAATTTGGCTATTGTAAATAATGCTGCAATAAACATAGGGGTGCATGGATCCCTTTGAATTAGCGTTTTGGGATTTTCAGGGTAAACATCCAGTAGTCCAATTACTGGATCATAGGGTAGTTCTGTTTTAATTTTTTAAGGAACCTCCATACTCTTTTTCACAGTGGCCACACTAGTTTGCTTTCCCACCAACAGTGTAAGAGGATTCCTTTTCTCCACATCCTCACCAATCCTTGTTGTTTTTTGTTTGTTTTTCTTTTAAGTCATTCTGACAGGGGTGAGGTGGCATCACATCAGAGTTTCGATGTATTTCCCTGCTGATGGGTGATGTTCAGCATCTTTCCATGTGTTTTCTTCTGATTTCTTCTTTTGGGAAACGTCTGATCATGTCTTCTGCCCGTTTTTAATTGGATTATTCATTTTTGGGCTGTTGAGTCTTATAAATTCTTTATATATTTTAGATATTAACCCTTTATTTGATGTCATTTGCCAATATTTTCTCCCATTCCTTAGGTTGCCTTTTAATTTTATTGTTTCCTTCACTGTGCAGAAGCTTTTTATTTTGATGTTGTCCCAAAAGTTTATTTTTGTTTTTAGTAGTTGGAAGATTATATGTTTCTAGGAATTTATCCATTTCTTCTCAGTTGTCCAATTTGTTGGCATATAATTAATTTTTCATAATATTCTCTTAAAGCTGTTTGTACTTCTGGTGTTGGTTGTTATTTCTCCTCTTTTATTGCTTTTGTTTTTATTGTTTTTTGTGATTTTGTTTATTTGGGTCCTTTTTTTAAAATTTTTTTTTACGAGGTGATAGTTCATTTCAAAGTTCAGCTCTACCAGCCGAATAAATAAAATCTGGGTATAATTTAGTTCTATTGTTCAGCAAGGATGATGCTATTCTGAGGATGGGCCCCATTATATACTTGCTCATTAGGATGGTCTTTTTCAAAGTTTCATAGCCTTTCTACTCAGGCCTCGCTCTTTGAGGTTTTAGTATTTCACTTGATAATTAAGAGTTAAAAACAGTGTCAAGCCACACCTTTGGCACATGCCATAGAAGACTGTCACTAATAACAACAAAATCTTCTGTTAAAAATGTAAAGAAAAATTATGGTTTGGCTTATTTGAGCAAAATTTTTCCATTTCTGTATATAGCAAGGTATTGGGGGATAATAAAAATAATTCAGTGTTGAAAATGTAGGTTTCTTTTCTACATAAGGGATACAAAAACTTTTAATAATACAGAAAATTAACTTACTGCCTTTGACACATAAGGTAGAATTAGGCTTTTCACAATGCCTATTATCAATTCATATCACACATTATAATTTTACACGGCATCCATTTGGATGGCTTGCCCTGTGTTTTCCAATGACAAAATTTTCTCTTTGCTCTTGGTAGCTAGAAACATAGGGCATATGGGATACTTTGATTCATGTAAAGGTGTCCAAAATTCAAGTTTAGTCTGTCTTCCCATGATGGATAGGGATGAGATAGGTGATAGATGGGATTTTTAAATCTCACATTTAACAAGAGTCCAGAGCATTAAACTTATAGTGCACTGAGTTACAGGTGGGGGCACCTTGGTTCTAGGGGGGCTCTGCCCTAAACTGTAGGCAAATCACTTAATTCCAAAGATAGTTCTTTTTATCTTCTAAATCTGAAGATTGACCTACCCATTAAAAATAAATTTTCCAGAAAGTTCTGTGCCTTTGTCTAGCTTGCTTTCTCTGTATTTTCCTGGGTGACCTTAGCCACTGTCATAGCTTCTGTCATCACCTTTGAAAAAAGGACTTACTCTAGATTAGGGTTGTCCATTTGTAAAATATGTTCAGAATTGCTCTATTCCCTCTCATCTGTGTTTCATGACAACAGCTCTTGCTACATTACTGGAAATCTCCAGACTGCCTCTCCTAAATCTTTTTTTCCCAATATTCACTGTGTTAACAAAGTGACTGAGTCCCTTTTGCCCAGATATCTTTGTCGGCACACCACTGCCTGTAGCACACAGTCCCAACACCTTGCTACCGCACTCAAGGTCAGTTACAATGAAGCCCCCACCTGATAATCTTGCTGGATCCCACTCACATGGGACTCACTTCTATACCTCAAGCAGCCCATGCACTGTCCTGCTTCCGTGCCTTTCCCTCATCTTGGATTTTCTTCCCTACCTCCGTACCCATGGAAATCCTATCAGAATTCAATTCAAATGCCATCTCTTCTAAAACAACAACAACAGCAACAACAACAACAACAACAACAACAACAACAACAACATCCCAAAGCCCCTACCTCCTGCAGCACACACTTTGTAGGCATTTATTTCATACAAACTTATACTGTAGTTCTTTATATATGTTACTTGGTTATATAGGTCTTTGTTACTCAATTTTAAGTTATTTAAGGGCTAAGATGATGTTTTTGTTATCTTTTCCTTCTAATGGATAAGAACAGTGCTGTCCTCAAGTAGCCTAGAGTCTAGCACAGGAGACAATTGACAGTGTGAGAAATGCTAAAATAAGAGCAAACACACAATGCCATGGGACCACATGAGCATAGTGTTTCTCCAAGCTGAGGTTAAGGAGTGTCAGGGAAGGCTTATATTATTATAAGAAGTGGCTTCAGAGTAGAGATTTATCTTTTCATCTCTGTATCTGTAGGGAATACATATTTTATGTCTAGCACAAAATAGACACTCCAAAATTAATGTGTAAATAAAAGATCCCCAAGTCATTTATAGTTCTAAATGTGTAGAGTGAATCATATTAGTCCTTTGTCCTTTTTTATCCTACTTATCAGCTGGTCAATAAATAATAATTGGCTAATTATCATAAAAAAGTTAATGACCTATTTTTTTTAGGCTTGAGGTTTTAGGTTAACTGGCATAGCTACCCAAATAATTCCTAAGGAAGAATAGCCAGAGAGAGCAGAGACTTCAGTCAAATCCTTACATATACCTTAATTCCAAGTCTCAGAAAGGAGTATATGTGGATAAATGAGCTGTTTTGAAATTACAGATCCAAATTGTGTCTAAACTGTGATATTTGCTCCTTAATCGCTAAATTCATCTAAGTTAAAAAGAAAACAGACCTTATTATAGTCCTTAACAATAGATTATACTAATAGCTCTCATTTATTAAGCCCCTACATCATGGTACCACTGTGCTAAGCAGTTTATATGCATTATTCTCTTAATTCTTATACAACCCTGCAAGGTATTCCTGTTCCCATTTTGCAAATGAGGAAAATGGGACTCAGTTGACACACTTGTGTTTGGTCACTCACCAAGGCAGTAGTAAAGCCAGGATTCAAACCCAAGTCTGACTCCATAGTCTCATAACTGCATATGGATAGAAACCTTATCTTTTGTTTTATAGTAGAAAATTATCAATCAAGATAATCTGCCAATGGTTTAGATTTTTCCCATTTGTGTACAAAATTTAGCATATAAAACACTTTACTAATTTTGATGATTAATGAAAATCCCAACAACAAAGGATAAGTGCAAAATCAGAAGAACAGTACTAATAATACATAATTGTTTTTCCTTTAACAATTATCAACCATATTAAGACCTAATGTCTTTTGAAATCTGAATACCGCCCACAAATGACTTTAATTTACAATGGCATTTATGGCACATCTACTATTGGTTCAAATCACTTTGCTAAAGGCACTGTCGTAGCTGAATCATATTTTTAGGTATTCAGGTGGCTCCAACAAGCTTTCTGTCCCAAAGTAACCAGCAGGATTTGGAAGACAATTCACTTTGTCCAGGAAGACCAAATAACAGAGGTCTTTTTGGGTGGGGAAGGGATTATGTCACTGTCTAGAAATCTTTGATAAACTTGGCTCCTCAGCAATGGCAGGCTGGGGAAAGAACGCACAGCCAAGCAATACATGTGAGGTCCCAGAAATGGGATGGAAAGAGAAGGGCAAAATGGAAAAATCTCAAGGAGAAAGCACAATGGAAGAGAAAAATAGTCGTAAGAGAAATTTTCAACGTTAGTTGTATATATCCAAAAGAACACTGGTGTGAGACCTAAGAGACAGTGATTTTTAGTTCCAGCTTGTTTTTCAATCGAATTTTGCGACTTCTGGGGCAAAGGGCAATCTCCCTGTGGTTGGAATTTATTACTCATGATGAGAGGGAAGTGGACTAGAAAGTCTAAGTTTCCTTTTAGAGCTTTGATCCTATCATGCCAATGAGGCTGCAGATACACATCTGTGGGGCTTTACTACTACTTAGAAATATGGTTGAACTTAATAAAGCAGAAATAAATGGGTACCTTCTTAACTTGATAAAATACACCTTGGCCCCAAAGTGACCACGGTGCTTCCTGGGGCAACAGTAGAGGTATTCCCACTCAAGTTAGGAACAAAGAAGAACATTCACATTCATTTGTCACCACCATTACTTAACAGTACTTGATGTTAGACAATATAATTATTAAGAGAAAATAAATAGAAGTACAGAAATGTAGAGAAGGAAATAAAAATATCACCACTTGTTATTGTGGGAAACCTGAAATATTCAACTGAAAAAGTATTATAAAGAAAAATTAATAAAGTAAAATTAATAAACAAGAAAAATAAAGTAATAAATACAGAATTACTAGAGAGATCAGTAAATTTCAGATGAACAAACACAGAAAATTAGAAGAGAAAATGGAGGAAGACTCCATTTACCATAGCGACGGTAAAGGATGAAATATCTAAGAAAAAGAACTTTAGAAATATTTAAGATTTATAAATACAATTTTAAAGCATTCCTGAAGCCCACAAAGACATGTAGAAAAGGAACGGCATAACAAGTTCTTAGATAGAAAGTCTCAAGCTCAAAGTGATCGGTTCTTCCTAAGCAAATTTTAAGTTACTATAATTATAATAAATAAGGCCAAAAATTGAGGAAGGGTGGGAGAGAGAAAAATTCTAAAGTACCTTAAAAAACAACAACAATTTGAAGGACATCTCCAAAAAAGAGTAGAAATGAGGGGGGTGCTGGCTGGCTCAGTCAGTAGAGCATGGGACTCTTGATCTTAGAGTCATGAGGTCAAGCCCCACCCTGGGTGTAGAGGTTACTTAAAAAAAAAAAAAAGGAGTAGAAATGAGGGGGATGTATTCCTAATACTTATTATAAATTAACATAAAGCTGCAATAATTCAAAGTGTAGTCTTGACACACTAATAGATAAATCAATGGAATGCAAAAGGAAATCTAGAAATCGGCCCTACTGCATACAGAACTTGGTGTAGGGTAAACATGGTACCTGAAATCATTGAGGAAAAGACAGACAACTCAAAAAACTGTCTTTGAAAACTGGGGAGGCATTTTTAGTAAAATTAATTTGGATTTATGCCTCATGATATGTACCAGGTGAATTTCAAAGAAGATTTAATTTTTAAAAATGAAATCATAAAAAAAACTAGGAGAACACAAAAGGGAATTTCTTTATTAACTCAGAGTGGGGAGGCCTTTCTATTATTTAAAATCTGGAGACATTAAGGAAAAGGTTGATATATACATAAAGGATAATAGTGATAAATGTAGTTCATTACAAAAAATTTAACATCTACATGGTCAACATCCATTCATGATAAAAACTCTTAACCAATTAGACACAGAAGAAACATATTTCAACATAATAAAGGCCATATATGACAAGCCTGCAGCTGACATCATACTCAATGGTGAAAAGGATGAAAGCTTTTACTCTAAGGTCAGGAACAAGACAAAAGTACGGACTCGGACCACTCCTATTCAACAGAGTACTAGAAGTCCTAGTTAGGGCTCCCGGGGGGGGGGGGGGGGGAGAAGAAGAGAAGAAAAAGAAATAAAAGGTATCAGAATTGGGAAAGAAGAAGCAAAAATGTCTCTATTTGTAGACGGCATGATTTTATTTTAGAAAATCCTAAGGACTCAACCAAAAAACGGTTAGATCCAATCAATGAATTCAGTAAAATTGCACGATACAAAGTTAACAAAAATCACTAGCATTTCTATATACTAACAAAATTTCTGAAAAAGAAATGAAGAAATTAATCCATTTACAATAGCATCAAAAACAATAAAATACTTAGGAACGAATTTAACTAATAAGGTGAAAGATCTCATTGCTGAAAACTATAAGATACGGATGAAAGAAATCAAAGAAAACATGAATAAATGGAAAGGTATTCCTTGTTCATGGGCTGAAAGGATATCATTAATATATCAATGCTACCAAAAAGCAATCTATAGATTTAGTGCATTCTCTATCATGAGTCCAATGGTAGTTTTTACAGAAGTTATAAAAAAAAAAAAAACTCCTAAAATATGTATGGAACCACAAAAGACTGCCCCCCAAATAGCCAAAGAAATCCTGAGAAAGTAAAACAAAGCAGGAGGCATCACACTCCTGATTTCAAGCTATACTATAAAGCTATAGTCATCAAAACAGCATGCTACTAGTATAAAAACAAATAGACCAAACAGAATAGAATCAAGAGCACAGAAATAAACCAAACATGTTCACTCAATATTTGGCAAGGTACCCAAAAATACTCAGTGGAGAAAACACAGTCTTTTCAATAAATGTTGCTAGGATTATTGGATATTCACCTGTTAAAGAATGAAACTGGACCCATGTCTTACACCAAAAAATTAACTCAAAATGGATTAAAGACTTAACTGTAAGACCTGAAACCGTAAAACTCATAGAAGAAAAAAAGAGACAAAGCTCTTTAGCGTAGGTCTTGTTGATGATTTTATGAATACCTAAAGCACAAGCAACAAAATTAAAAAAAAAAAAAAAAACGAGTGGGACTACATCAAACTAAAAAGCTTCTACACAGCAAAAGAAACCATCAACAAAGTGAAAAGACAACCTGTGGATGAGAAAAAATATTTCCAAACTGTATATGTGATAAAGGGGTTAATATCCAAAACATATAAAGAAATCGTACAATTCAATAGCAAAAAACACATAACCCAATTAAGAAATGGGTAAAGGACCTAAATAGACATTTCTCCAAACCCAAAGAAGATAAACAGGTACATGAAATGATGCTCAACATCACTAATCATTAGGGAAATGCAAATTAAAACCATGACGAGGTATCACCTCCCGCCTGTTGGAATGGCCATCGTGAAAAAGACAAGAGATAATGCAAATGCTGGTGTGGATCTGGAACAAAGGCCGTCCTTGTGCACTGTTGGTGGGATTGTAGACTGGTACAGCCACTATGGAAGAGTATGGAGGGTGCTCTAGAAGTACAAGTACCATATGATCCAGCAATTCCACTTTGATGAATGTATTCAAAGGTAGCAAAAACACTAACTTGAAAATATATCTTCATCCCCATGTTCCTATCAGTATTACTTAAAAAGCCACAACATGGAAACAACCCAAGTGACCACTGATGGATGAATGGATCAAGAAGTTGTGCTATAGACATCACATGCCCTCCTTAATGTCTATCACCCAGCTACCCCCACCCAGCGACCCTCAGTTTGTTTCCTATGATTAAGAATCTCTTATGGTTTGCCTCCCTCTCTCATTTCGTCTTATTTTATTTTTTCCTCTTTGGATTAGGGTTTAGCCTGTCAAGGCATTTGCATTACCTGCAATTATTAATCCCTGGAGATACGTGAGAAGCCAGGAGAAGATGAGTGTGCAGTCGACATAAGACCTTTATAAGAAATGATTTCTGGTTAAGATGGCGAAGGAGTAGGGGACCCCTTTTTCAGCCGGTCCCCTGAGTAGAGTTGGATAGGTACCAGACCAGCCTGAACATCCACGGAATCAGCCTGAGACGCAGGAAGATACATCTGGATCTCTACAAATGAACATCTCCAGCGCTAAGTATTGAGGTACGAAGCAGGGAGCCGTGAATCCGCGCACAGATATCGGAAGATAAACGGAAGGGGGAGGGACCCGCCATGCTCAGGCACCGGGAAGCGGTAGCCACCTGTACAGGGGAGCAGGCGGACTCGCGGACGGCACCTGCGAGAGAGCGGACTGAGACCGTGAGCCGGGGAACACACGCGACCAGACTGAAACGGAGCTCCGGTGCACTCACTGGAACGGGACTGAGACCGGGAGCTCCAGGAGCGTGTGGGGGCGGCTGGCAGCTGGCGGTGTTAGAAACACAAAGGACAGGGGCGCCCGGGTGGCGTAGTCCTTAAGCGTCTGCCTTCGGCTCAGGGTGTGATTCCGGCGTTATGGGATCGAGCCCCACATCAGGCTCCTCCACTATGAGCCTGCTTCTTCCTCTCCCACTCCCCCTGCTTGTGTTTCCTCTCTCACTGGCTGTCTCTATCTCTGTCAAATAAACCTCACAGGGGACACGGAGACTCAACCCAAACAGGGTTGCCTGAGTATCGGCACATCAGGCCCCACCCCCAAAGGCAGGCTGAAAAATCAAGAAGCCCACATCCCTAAGATCCCTATAAAACAAGGGCGCACGGCCCGAGTCCCGGTCAATAATTGGGGCTCTGGACAACCCCGCAACCTCTCCTCATCAGAATGACGAGAAGAAGTCCCCCCCCCCAGAAAAGAAAAGACAGTGAGTCTGTGGCCTCTGCCACAGAACTAATGCATAGGGATATAACCAAATTATCAGAAATGGAATTCAGAGTAACAACGGTCAAGATGATGTGTAGACTTGAAAAAAGTACTAACAAAAATGTTAATGAGAATATAGAATCTCTCAGGGTGGAAATGAGCGCAAATCTGGCAGAAATTAAAAATTCTATGAACCAAATGCAGTCAAAACTAGAGGCTCTGACGGCCAGGGTGAATGAGGCAGAAGAACGTATCGGCGAATTGGAGGATGGGTTAGTAGAAGAGAAAGCTAAAATAGAAACTGGGCTCAAAAAAATCCAATCTCAAGAATGTAGGTTACAGGAGATTACTGACTCAATGAAACATTCCAATGTCAGAATCATCGGCATCCCTGAGGGGGTGGAGAAAAACAGAGGTCTAGAAGAGATAATTTGAACAAATTGTAGGTGAAAACTTCCCTATCTAGCAAAGGAAACAAGCATTCGTGTCCAAGAGGCAGAGAGGACCCCTCCCAAGCTCAACCACGACAAACTTACACCGCGTCACGTCATAGTGCATATTCGCAAATATTAGATCCAAGGATACAGTATTGAAAGTGCCAGGGCAAAGAAATTTCTCACGTACCAAGGCAAAGGTATCAGAATTACGTCAGACCTGTCTACACAGACATGGAATGAGAGAAAGGGTTGGGGGGGCATTTTTAAAGCTCTTTCAGAGAAAAACATGTGGCCAAGCATCCTTTATACAGCAAGGCTGTCATTCAGAATTGATGGAGAAATAATGACCTTCCAGAATTGCCAGTCATTGACCAATTTCGTAACCACGAAATCAGTCCTACAGGAGATATTAAGGGGGGTTCTATAAAAGTAAAAAGGCCCCAAGAGTGATACAGAACAGAAAGTCACAATCTATAGAAACAAAGACTTTACTGGCAACATGGCATCATTAAAATCATCTCTCTCAATATTCAGTCTCAATGTAAATGGCCTAAATGCTCCCATAAAGCACCACAGGGTTGCAGATTGGATAAAAAGACATGACCCATCCATTTGCTGTCTACAAGAGACTCATTTTGAACCTAAAGATACATCCAGACTGAAAGTAAAGGGATGGAATACCATCTTTCACACCAATGGACCTCAAAAGAAAGCTGGGTAACAATTCTCATATCAGACAGATTGGATTTTAAAGACTATAGTTAGAGACACAGAAGGGCACTATATTATTCTTAAAGGATGTATCCAACAAGTGGATATGACAATTATAAATATCTATGCCCTCACCAGGGGAGCAGCAAGATACACAAGCCAACTCTTAACCACAATAAAGAGACATATAGATAAAAATACATTAATAGTAGGGGACCTCAACACTCCACTATCAGCAATAGACAGATCACCTAAGCAAGAAATCAACAAAGAAAGAAGAGCTTTGAATGCCATACTCGACGAGTTGGACCTCATAGATATATATAGAACACTACACCCCAGAACCAAAGAATACTCATTCTGTTCTAATGCCCATGGAACATTCTCAAGAATAGACCATGTTCTGGGTCACAAAACAGGTCTCAACCGATACCAAAACACTGAAATTATTCCCTGCATATTCTCAGACCACAACGCTTTGAAATTGGAACTCTACCACAAGGAAAAATTTGGAAGAAACTCAAACACTTGGAGACTAAGAACCATCCTACTCCAGAATGATTCGATAAACCAGGAAATCAAAAATCAATTTAAACAATTTATGGAGACCAACAAGAATGAAAACACAATGGTCCAAAACCTATGGGATACTGCAAAGGCAGTGCTAAGGGGAAAATACATAGCCAATCAAGCCTCACTCAAAAGAATAAAAAATCTAAAATGCAGTTTTTATATTCTCACCTCAAGCAGCTGGAACAGCAACAGAGGGACAGGCCTTATCCACACACGAGAAAGCAGTTGATCAAGATTAGTGCAGAAATCAATGAATTAGAAACCAGGAGCACAGTAGAGCAGATCAACAGAACTAGAAGCTGGTTCTTTGAAAGAATAAAATTAACAGACCACTGGCAAGACTTATCCAAAAGAATAGAGAAAGGACACAAATTAATAAAATTATGAATGAAAAGGGAGAGGTCACAACCAACACCAATGAAATTGGAAGGATTATTAGAAACTTTTATCAACAGCTTTATGCCAATAAATTAAGCAATCTGGAAGAGATGGAGGACTTCCTGGAAACCTTTAAACTACCAAGACTGAAACAGGAAGAAATTGATTTTTTAAACAGGACAATTAATTATGAAGAGATTGAAACAGTGATAAAAAACCTTCCAAAAAACAAAACTCCAGGACCGGACGGTTTTCCTGGGGAATTCTACCAAACATTCAAAGAAGAAATAATACCTATTCTCCTAAAGCTATTTCAAAAAATAGAAACAGAAGGAAAGCTACCAAACTCATTCTATGAGGCCAATATTACCTTGATCCCCAAACCAGGCAAAGACCCCCTCAAAAAGGAGAATTACAGACCAATTTCCCTAATGAATATGGACGCCAAAATCCTCAACAAGGTCCTGGCTAATAGAATCCAACAGTACATTAAAAGGATTATCCATCATGACCAAGTGGGATTCAGCCCTGGGATGCAAGGGTGGTTCAATTTTCGCAAATCATTCAGTGTCATAGATTTTATCCAGAAGGAAAAAGCCAAAACTCATATGATTCTCTCAATAGATGCAGAAAAAGCATTTGACAAAATACAGCATCCTTTCCTGATTAAAACCCTTCAGAGTGTAGGAATAGAGGGTACATTTCTCAATCTCATAAAAGCCATCAATGAAAAGCCTACTGCAAATATTATTCTCAATGGGGAAAAGCTGGAAGCCTTTCCCTTAAGATCAGGAACACGACAAGGATGCCCACTCTCGCCACTATTATTCAACATAGTACTAGAAGTCCTTGCAACAGCAATCAGACAACAAAAAGGGATAAAAGGTATCCAAATCGGCAAAGAAGAAGTCAAAATGTCTCTCTTTGCAGATGACATGATACTCTATATGGAAAACCCAAAAGAAGCCACTCCCAAACTATTAGAAGTTATAGAGCAATTCAGTAACGTGGCAGGATACAAAATAAATGCTCAGAAATCAGTTGCATTTCTATACACGAATAACGAGACCGAAGAAAGAGAAATTAGGGAATCCATCCCATTTACAATAGCACCAAAAACCATACGTTACCTTGGAATTAACTTAACCAGAGACGTAAAGGACCTATATTCTAGAAACTATAAATCACTCTTGAAAGACATTGAGGAAGACATAAAAAGATGGAAAGATATTCCATGCTCATGCATCAGAAGAATTAACATAGTTAAAATGTCCATGCTACCCAGAGCAATCTACACTTTCAATGCTATCCCCATCAAAATACCAAGGACATTTTTCAAAGAACTGGACTATTTAAATAGTCCTTAAATGTGTATGGAAACAGAAAAGGCTCCAAATCCCCAAGGAACTGTTGAAAAGGAAAAACAAAGCTGGGGGCATCACAATGCCGGATTTCGAGCTGTACTACAAAGCTGTGATCACAAAGACAGCATGGTACTGGCACAAAAACAGACACATAGACCAATGGAACAGAATAGAGAGCCCAGAAATGGACCCTCGGCTCTTTGGGCAACTAATATTTGATAAAGCAGGAAAAAACATCCGGTGGGAAAAAGACAGTCTCTTCAATAAATGGTGCTGGGAAAATTGGACAGCTACATGCAAAAGAATGAAACTTGACCACTATGTCACACTATACACAAAAATAAACTCCAAATGGATGAAAGACCTCGATGTGAGACAGGAATCCATCAAAAGTCTGGAGGAGAATATAGGCAGCAACCACTACGACATCAGCCAAAGCAACCTTTTTCATGATACATCCTCAAAGGCAAGAGAAACAAAAGATAAAATGCACTTATGGGACTTTATCAAGATTAAAAGTTTCTGCACAGCCAAGGAAACAGTCAGAAAAACTAAGAGGCAGCCCACGGAATGGGAGAATAAATTTGCAAATGACACTACACATAAAGGACTGGTATCCAAGATCTACAAAGAACTTCTCAAACTCAATACACGAGAAACAAATAAACAAATCAAAAAATGGGCAGAAGATATGAACAGACACTTTTCCAATGAAGACATACAAATGGCTAACAGACACATGAAAAAATGTTCAAAATCATTAGCCATCAAGGAAATTCAAATCAAAACCACACTGAGATACCACCTTACGCCAGTTAGAATGGCAGAAATAGACAAGGCAAGAAACAACAATTGTTGGAGAGGATGTGGAGAAAGGGGATCCCTCCTACATTGTTGGTGGGAAGGCAAGTTAGTATAACCACTCTGGAAAACAGTGTGGAGATCCCTTAAAAAGTTAAAAATTGAGCTACCCTATGATCCAGCCATTGCACTACTGGGTATTTACCCCAAAGATACAGACGTAGTGAAGAGAAGGGCCATATGCACCCCAATGTTCATAGCAGCATTGTTCACAATAGCTAAATCGTGGAAGGAGCCGAGATGCCCTTCAACAGATGACTGGATTAAGAAGTTGTGGTCCATATATACAATGGAATATTACTCAGCTATCAGAAAGAACGAGTTCTCAACATTTGCTACAACATGGACGGCACTGGAGGAGATAATGCTAAGTGAAATAAGTCAAGCAGAGAAAGACAACTATCATATGATTTCTCTCATCTATGGAACATAAGAACTAGGATGATCGGTAGGGGAAGAAAGGGATAAAGAAAGGGGGGGTAATCAGAAGGGGGAATGAAACATGAGAGACTATGGACTATGAGAAACAAACTGAGGACTTCAGAGGGGAGGGGGGTGGGGGAATGGGATAGGCTGGTGATGGGTAGTAAGGAGGGCACGTATTGCATGGTGCACTGGGTGTTATACGCAACTAATGAATCATTGAAATTTACATCAAAAACCAGGGATGTACTGTATGGTGACTAACATAATTTTTAAAAATTAAAAAAAAAAGAAGTTGTGCTATATACCTATAACGGAATATTATTCAGCCATTAAAAAAAAAAACACAAAGCCATCCTGCCATTTGTGACAATACAGATGGACCTTGAAGGCCTTATGCTAAGTGAAATAAGAGAAAGCCAAAACCTTTATGATCTCACTTTAATGTGAAATCTAAAGACAAAAACAAAAAAACCCATATCAAGAGAGATAAGACTTGTGGTTACTAGATATGGGGTGGGAGACGGGGGGCTGAGTAGAGGAAACTGGTCAGAAGGTACAAACTTCCAGTTTTAAGATAAATAAGTAGCAGGGATATAATAATATACAGCATGATGACTACACCTAACACCACTATGTGATACACAACGAAGTTGTTAAGAGAGTAAACCCTGCCAGTTTTCAACACAAGGAGAACATCTTTTCCCCTTTATTCTTTTCCTCATTCTTTCCTTTTTATCCTGTCTCTGTGAGAGGATGGGGCTTAGCTGATCCTAGTGTGGCAGTCATTCCACAGTGTGTGTGTGCAAGCCATCCCGCTATATGCCACACACTTACAGTGATGTAGGGCAATTATTTCTCAGTAAAACTGGGGGAAAAAGCTTTAAAAATCTACATGAAAAAAAAATCCATAAGCAAGTCAAAAGAAAAATGACCAACTGGGATTACATAATTTCGTATCACCAAATTTCTAGAATGGTGAGAAAGGATTACACCAAAAGGCTGCTAATCACTGATGCAGGGATTTGACAAAGAAGGGTACTAACTTCAGTTTATGTATTTATTTCACCTAAGGTGCCAAGTAAATGTTCCTTCTGTCAAATATAATCCTATTTTCCCCTTTAATGGAGGAAACCAATAACTATAAGGCCACCAGGGCAAAATGAGTAAGACAAGCCTGCACCTGTCTCACAGGACATCAGCCATGGGCAAAGTCACCTTGGGATTCTGGAAGGATATTCTATTTAACAAGCCTGGTCATTTCCATCCTGTTTGATGCTGTGTTTTAACTGCCGCAGACTGCACTGACTGCGCCGTGAAAGTCATTTCTGGAGTGGTGTGCATGAGTTTGCACAGATTCACTCGAATGCTATGAACATGGCAACGCTGATGTTACTTTCACCGAGTATGCCATGTAGTCATGGCCTCTGCACTTTTATTAGGCCTATCAGAAATACACAGCTAATTTTTCCCATATACTATTATTTCATCTGAAATACTTTTTATACTCTTAACAGCAATGCATTTGAGGAGTAAGCCTTGTACTACTGAAATAGGGTTAATCTCTTGGACAAGAACTTTATTTGATCATTCAAGAGAAGAATATGATTACCTCCAGGTCTCCTGACATATATAAATCTTGGTCTCATAGAGGGAAAAAAAAAAAGTAAAACCACAGGACTTTTTTGCAATCTCTTCCAGTGTTTGACTTTGGATAGAAAAAACCCAGCAACATCACAGGTTTCAATTAAAGAGGTTTGAGAGAAAGCCAGGGTTATTGCACCTAGGATCTTTCCAGTGAGTTTTTTCAAATTAAGCCTACCTACTGAGCACCTGAGTACATACTTGAAAAAAGCTCTGTTAGAAGGATTTCTTTTTTAGGTTCAATATTACACAAAGCAGCTGGATATTTCAAAACAGTCCAAGAACATACTGTGTCATAAGAATGCTATTTCCATGGAAATTTGGATAATGGTCAACCAGCATATATTATAAATAGTTTCCCACGCTGTGCCTAAAGTAGAAATCAAGTCAGCTTATAATAATTGCATTAACTTAATTAACAAATATTTTTCATGACTTGCCATTCACAGGCATTTGGGAAGAGGATAAGAGTGCTCCATTTTGGTACTTCTTGTTCTAAGGGTGAAAAGAATACATTCTTTGGACCATGTCAATGGCACTTACTCTCCAGCTAGCCAAACGAAGAGAAAAGAACACAAATCAAGACTAACAGATTAAAAATGAAGATGTTACCAAGAAAGAATGATACAAAACCTTTTAACTTCAACAAGAACACAGATGGATCCCCTCAGCCTAAACATCTTTCTAGAATTACTAAAATACAATCAAATGTTAGATCTAAGTTACATGTCAAAGGTGAAAGGGACCTTATTTTGTAGCCTGAACCACTGAAGCCAGAAAAAAATACTCAAGGTCAGCCTGTGAGAGAACAGGAGCCCTAGGTCCGGCCCCCAGGTTCTCCACCCCGATATCATGGTGCTCCTCACCCCATCTGTGGGGGAGCTGCACAGCTCAATTGCACCCTTTGCAGTACAAGTCCAAGTCCTGGGAATTTTAACTTGCCGTGGGTATGAGGAGGGAGGGGATGCTGCAATGGCAAAGTTCTGACCACCCATTAAAATAGGAAAACTAGAAGTTGGAGAAGGAGAAAGTTACAGATGTCTTTGGGTATGGTACAGGAGCTCTGATTACAGACATTTACAAGTTATTAGAGAAAGAAGCATCTCTGCAGTAGAGAAGAAGAGTAAGTTCTCCAGGCCACAATTGTTTATTGTATTACTTTATAGAAAAGACAATTTTTTTTTGATTCTTTGCCTGGCAAAAAGGTTTCAGTACACATGCAAATGGATTCCTGAATGAGGTGTGTTTTCTACTGTAAATTAATACACTGTTACCTACTTTATTCATCATTCTCTTCTTAGTTATGAGATGATGACTTCATTCTTCACCTAAAATTAAGTTTCTAAAATTTAGGTCACAGTGACACTCCCTAGCCCCACCCCAGCCACCTCTGTTGGCAGTGTCAGCCCCACCCACCTGCATTACAGTATCCCCAGAGCCCTCTCAACCATCCACTTAGTCACATAGGCAAGAGCACACCTTTAACCTCATTCTAAGAAGAAATTCCCACCTCTAATGGCAGAACTCTTGGCCCCTAGACCACTGGAGTCTCACTTCCTTCTAGCGACCACTCTTAATTTTACATTGCTGAGTATATGTATAATTCTTGTTATAAATACTTTATATTAAGGGATTGTTTGAGTACTTTTTACAAGAGAGGAATCCTAAAAATACAGAAATGAATAAATGTGTATGTAAACATATTACATTTAGAAATACTTACCAGTTTCTTCTTCCCTATTCCACCATGAAAACGGCATATTTGGTCTTTCAGTGAGCTGTGACTAAGCCCCTCTATTTAGAGTTTCTCTGCCATACCACCTTCTTAGGTCACCATAGGTGGTAAAGTAAGAATTACATTAAATTTTAGTGCAGCTGCAATGACGCTGTGCCCCTTATAACCTTGGTGGCTTAGACAACCCCCTGGTGTTTCTTAGTCATTATGAGATCAGTGTTTCTAACAGGGACATATGGCATAGCCTTCACCCTCCTCTAGTCCCTATCGGATGCTCACAATCCTATTTTGAGGCTGAGGAATGGGAGGAGCTGTGGGGTGGTGGATGCTTTCCGTCTTAACCTTTGTAGGAAGTGCTTGTTGACATGATTAGCTTCATTCTAGGCTAGAAAAATACATGGCCATGCAAGGAGGCTCTGAGTCGATGACTTTATCAATTCCCTTTCTGTTTTTAGGCTGGCTAATTTTGTTTTAAGCTGGCTAAAAGAACAAGACAGAGGCCATTTTTGCTGTCTTTATAGGCAGTGAAATGTTACAGTATGACATCTTTTCTTTCATGCAGGATTCCTCGGAGACATTCCTGAAAAAGCAGCACAGTCCATCAACACCAGGAAGGCATGCTGACCTCAGGCGACCTGGCACAATAGTGGGCAGCGGGCAGCAGTGAGACAAAAAAACAAAAACAAAAACCTTACTATTAGGAGAGTCCAGTCTCTCTAGACAACTAGCTTTGACCTACACTGTGGAGTCTTTCTGAGTAGCTATAATGACAGTACATTGTGTATACGTCTAGGCATTATAGGTGGATTTGTGGTTTATTTAGGGAAAGAAATTTATGAAGACATTTAGAAATCAGAGTTAGCTTTTTTGGCCATACAAAATGATCTATCCATATGAGTCCCTAAATAGCTACACAATAAACAAATGAAATAGACAAAACAATACCCAGGTGCTGCCCAATTTAGTCTTTTTACTTATAAGCATTCACAGTATCTCATAAAAAATAAATTTTTCTGTCCAGTCCCAATAATTTCACACTATGAAAAATACTCTAGTCTTGAATGTACATATTTACTATTTCACTACGAAATAGTGCAGCTTATTGGTAGGTACTGTAAACTGAACTGTATACCCCCCAAAATTTGTATGTTGAAGCCCTAACTCCAATGTGATAGTATTTGGAGATGGGGCCTTTGGGAAGTAATTAGGTTTAGATGAGGTAATGTGGGGTTCAACTGCTGAGATTAGTGCCCTTATAAGAAAAGAAAAAGACACCAGCACACGCTCTCTCTGTCATGTAAGGCCACAGCAAGGATGCAGCCACTGGCAAACCAGGAAGATGGTCCTCACCATAACCTGACCATGTTGGTACCCAGACCTCACATTTCTAGCCTCCAGAGCTATGACAATATAAATCTGTTGTTTAAGCCACCTATTTCAAGGTATTTTGCTATGGTGGTCCAAGCTAATACAAGTTCAATTTTTTTTAATTAAAATATCTTTAAAAAGTGAAAGCACATAGGCACATATCTAAACTAAGTGATGAGATGCCAATTAATTTAAATTAACAAAAGCAATATTTTCAAACATAGTGATATTTCATTTTGCTATTTTAGGTAACAATGATAGAAATATAACCAATGATACTATCCTTATTTACAAAAGAATAAAGCATAGATAATAAAATTTAAATGCCTTGCTTAGATTATTTTTCTTGGTCTGCTTTTTTCCCTTTCTATAGAGAACTTTATCTTCCTATACGCATTATCTCTTAATCCTTCATTCATTCATTCATCCTAACAAGTATTTATTGAGCACCTAGCTCTGCTTTAGGCAGAGTTCCAGGGACTGGGATAGAGCTGTGAGCAAAAAAGTCTCTTTCTCATGGGGTTTATATCCTAATGGAGGGAGACAGAGAATAAGCAAACAAATATTAAATACAAAATGTATCCTATTAAATGCTATGAAAAATCAAAACCAGGTGAAGGGTGAGAGTGCAATGTGGAAGAGGAGCAGTCTGAGTAATCATGTGGAAAAGTGATCAGGGTAAGCCTCTGAGAAGACCACATTTGAGCGGATACCTGAATCATGTAAGGGAATGAGTCTTGAACATATAGGGAAAACAGTGTTCCAGGCTAAGTAAGTGGTATTTTCAAAAGCCCCAAGGCGGGAGCACACTTGGCTCGTTAGAGAAATAGCAAGGTGGTTAAAGCAAGTGACGGAGTGCGGCTGAGGATAGAGTTAAGTAGGTTGCCAGGGAGCCCGTCGTGTATGCCCAGAAAGTTAGACAGGTAATGAGAAAGTCCTCAGAGGGGAGGGAAGAAAGAATGAGAAAGAAGCAATATTCGAGAAGATAATGGCTAAGATTACCCCAAAGTTGACGAAAAGTCATCGATTAAAGTAGCTCTCTGAACATAAAGCAAGGTAAATAAAAAGAGAAGTACACATGACACATTATAGTAAAACTGTTGAAAATCCAAGTTAAAGAGAGAATATTAAAAGAAAACTGAAAGAAAAAAGATGAACTTTAAAAGAGCAAATATTAGACTGACAGCTGACTTCTCAAAAGAATCAAGGAAACGCAGAAGAAAATGGGATCTTCAAAGTGCGAAAAGAATAGTAAAGTCAACCCTCAATAATGCAGTGAAAAACAGACATTTTTTCAGTGAAGAAATGTGGACAATTTTCCACGAACAGGCTACTTTTTTTTTTAAGCTCTAAACCCAATGTGTGGCTTGAACTTACAACCCTGAGATCAATAGTTATATGCTCTAGGGACACCTGGGGGGCCCAGTCTGTTAAGCTTCTGACTCTTAGTTTTGGCTCAGCTGGTGATCTCAAGATCATGAAATTGAGCCCCACATCTGGCTCCATACTCAGCAGAGTCTGCTTAAGTTTCTGTCTCCCTCTCCTTCTGCCCCTCCACCCTTGCTCTTGCTCTCTAAAATAAATAAATAAATCCTTAAAAAAAAAGACTTGCACGCTCTACTAGTCAGGCACCCCCAACAGGCTACTTTAAAGAAAATACTAAAGGGTGTATTTAGCTCCCAAATGGGAGCTCAAAGGTGCTGGAAAGAATCTAAAAACAAAGGTAAGGACAAACGTGAATAAACCTAAATTAATTTTAACTGAATATAGCAAGAATTATAATACTATATTAGGGCACTTTAAGTACAAATAAAATGAAAATATTATAAGCCATATTTGTATCAGATACAGGAGACTAAGTCAAAGACCATTACTAGAAATACATATACTTCAAAATTACAAAGGTTTTTCTGTAAAAGATAATAATGCTACATTTTTATGCACCTAATAACACAAAGATTATATATTGAACAAACATTGACACAACAGGGAAAAAAAATTATAGAGCAATTTTAAGATACCTCTTTGAGGTACATCAGACAAAATGGTGTATATGAATATGTAAGGTTTGAACAAAATTTACATATTTGACCTAATAATCACCCATACAACTGTCCCCCAAAACCACAGAATACACATTGCTTTCACATATACATAGATTATAAAAATCAAATATATGTGAAAGCAAACTGCTACAAATTCTAACAAATTGAATTCATAAAAGACAATTTTTTGAACACTAAGAAGTTAGATTAGAAATCGCTAACAATAATATTCTTAGAAAATCTGTAATGTTTGTAAATTAAGAAATATACTTCCTAATAGCCCATGGGTCAGAGAAGAAATCACAATGGAAATCAGAACATACTTTGAAGTCAATGTTAACGAAAATTTATGAGATGCATTATAAGTATTTTAAGAGGAAAATTTATGTTCCTAAATACATGTATTAGAGAAAAAGGAAAGCTGAAAGGCATTGAGCTAAACATCCATAATAAAGAGTTATGAAAAAAACAACTGAAAGAAAACAAAAAGACACAAATAAAAAGGTAAAAACAGCAACAAGTAAAATAAAAAAAATAGACACACAGATCAGCAAAAATAAAAGCTGGTCTTTTGAAATGACAAGCTTATAAACCAGCCCCACTCCTGCTATCGTGGAGAATTATGAATAAATACAGAGTGAGCTTAAATAACCAGTATCAGAAATAAAAGAGGGGATATCAGTACAGAGCCTACAGATATCAAAAATATTATGAGCAGCCAATAAAGTATGCATTTGTTTAAAAAAATCAACCTTTGTGCTCAATATTATGCACACAATTAGGTATCTGTTACATTTCATAAAAGTCAAGAAATCATGCATCTTATAAAAACTGACAGCAAGAGAAGAAACAAAATATGAACAGTTCTGCATCTATCTTATTTTGTTCATTTAATTTTTTGCATGTATTTTTTAAGTTTTTAATTCCAGTTAGTTAACGTACAGTGTTATATTAGTTACACATGTTCAATATAATGATTTAACACTTCCATACATTGCCCAGTGCTCATCACAAGTGCACTCCTTAATCCCCATTGCCTATTACACCCATCTCCCCATCTCCCTCCCCTCTGATAACCATCAGTTTATTCTCTGTAACTAAAAGTTTGTTTCTTGATTTGTCTTTTTCCCTCTACCTGTTGTTTCTTATATTCCCCATGAGTGAAATCATATGGTATTTCTTTCTGTGACTGACTTATTTCACTTAGCACTATACTCTCTAGCTCCATCCATGTCATTATGAACTATATCTATTTTAAAAATGAATCCGTATTTTAAAACTTTTCCACAAAGAAAACTCCAGGTCCAGTTGGTTTACTGGTTGGTTCAAACCAAATATTTAAAGAAAAAATAACATCTCTTTTATACAAGTTCTTCCAGTGAATGGAGGAGAATAGAAAACACCCTCTGGCTCATTTTAGGAGGTCAGCATAACCTTAATACCAAAGTACAGCAAGGGCATTGGTAGAAAGAAAAATTATAGTCCGATTACGGTTATAAACATAGGATTTTTGCATCTAAGTAGAACATTATATTAAATGAATACAGAAATGTATAAGACAGATATAATGATTCAGTTGGGTTTATTCTAGAAATGGAAGGTTAGTTTAACATCCAAAAATTCAGTCAATAATGCAGTTCATCTATATTGACAGCAGATGGTCATCTATGGTGATAGCAATAGATCAGTGACTGTCTGGGAGTCTGTGTGGAGGGCTGTCTCCAGGGAAAGGACTAGAGATGGATTACGAGGGGCATGAGGATACTTTTGGAAGGAAGTGATAAATATGTTCGTTATTTGATTTCAGTGATAGTTTCATAGGTATATACATACGTGAAAAATGATCCCACTATATAATACAAATATGTGAAGTTTATTTTGTGCTATCATACTTTCATTAAAGTTGTTTTAAAAAATGATAAAGAGGGTGCCTGGGTGGCTCAGTCGGGTAAGTATCTGCCTTCGGTTCAGGTCATGATCCCAGGGTCCTGGATCAAGACCCCCATCAGGCTCCCTGCTCAGTGGAGAACCTGCTTCTCCCTCTCCCTCTGCTGCTCCCCCTGCTTGTTCATTCCCTCCCTCCATCTCTCTCTGTCAAATAAATAAATAAAATCTTTAAAAAAAAAAAAAGGATAAAGAAGTTGTGGTGTATTTATACAATGGAATATTACTCAGCCATATAAAAGAATGAAATCTTGCCATTTGCAGTGACATGGATGGAGCTAGAGTGTATTATGCTAAGGGAAGTCAGTCAGCGAAAGACAAATACCATATGATTTCACTCATATGTGGAATTTAAGAAATGAAACAGATGAACATAGTGGGGGGGAAAAGAGAGGTAAACCATAAAACAGACTTCTAACTAGAGAGAACAGAGGGCTGTTGGAGGGGAGGTGGGGGGGGTTAAATAGGTGATGGGTATTCAGGAAGGCACTTGCTGTGATCAGTATTGGATGTTAAATTTTTTTTAAATAAAATAAAATCAGTTGGCCAATTAAAAATCTATCGTAACATATCACATTAAGAGAATAAAGAATCCACATGACCATCTCAACAAAAACGAAGAAACATTTGATAAAAGTCAACTTCCATTCATGATTTTAAAAAACAACTGTCAGCTAACAGTGAAAGTAATTTCCTTAAACTGATAAAGAATATCTTTTTTAAAAAAATTCCTACAGCAAAACATCATAGTTCAAATTAAAGTACTGAAAGCTTTCCATGTGAGACTGGGAATAAGACAAAGACGTCTTCCCAGTATCACTTTCCCTCTTGCTCCATTATGCCCCGCCCCCCTGATTTGAGTGACACTGACCACAGCCTCAGGTATAGGTCTGAGCTAGGCAGTCGAACAGATTCCTCTTGTCCAGTGATAAATCCAAGGAAGGACAGGGATAAGCTAGTCAATGCACTCCCACCCCCTTCTCTCAGTGACTGTGTCAAAGGCAGCACACAATCTAAATTAGTCCAGTCAAAGGAAGACAAGAGTTTCTGTCTGGGAGAATAGAACCTCTCATTCCAATGGAGAGGATAGTATAAAGATGTCCTGCCAGGAGCTGCCGCAGAGATTTCTAATACAGTAAGGAGAGCCATGGAGGAAGGCGGGATAAAAAGAATCACAGAGAAATATAGCCCAGTTAAGAATTATTCAGTGCATGCGTGTGTGTGTGTGTTTGAAAAATTCCCTTTATTTTTTAGCCAGATTGGTTCTCCTTTTCTGTTATTTGCCTCCCAAAGCCTCCTGATACAGTCTGGTTACATGAAGTACCAATAGAAAGACTAAGGCAGACAGAAGTAAAAAGAATACATGCCCTAAAAGAAAATACACACAGTTCAAAGTCGTGGTACACAGTCAGAAACCAAAACTTTCCTTCAAAGAATGGCTGTTCTGATTAAATGACATAATATCCGGAAATCACTTAGCACAGCGCCGGATGCAGACCGGGCCATCACCATTAACTTCAGACAGCTAACGAGGCAGCGGGCTGCGTGGATTGCCCAGAGAGGCAGGAAACAGCGTTTTATATCAAAAGTATTTTCTTACAATGTGAAATAATTTGACTCGATAGTCTTAAAGTTCAGGTGCCACGGAGTGATAGCAGTTTCTGCTGGAAACCTACATTTGCAACTTTACATTTTTTTTTCATAAGGACCCTGCAAGATAGGTACTATTCCCAATGGACCCATCAAGAAACAAATTCAGAGAAGTGAACCGACTTAGCAGCTGGGTAAATGGTGATACCTGCTTTCACCACAGGTCCCAACTCAAGCCCATGCTCACGACTCCCTCTCAGCCCGGCTCTCTGAGGAACGAGACTCTAAGATGTGCGTGAATTTTAACCGCTTACAGAATGGGTGTCACAGAAAGTCACTCTAATTCCTGGACGCATCCTGTATTTTAACATTTCTTCTTTTGGACATCTCAGACTTGGTTCATAGTAACAAAGCTATTTACTGAACAGATTATGACAAATGCACAGATCAAGAGAAAGATTTCTGCATCGAAACCACCCCATATTATGGCAGTCATCTAGAAAACGGCTTCCGGACACAAACGAAGCTAACCTGCGTTCTTGAAAACGTTTTTGGGAGATTTTTAACAGCACTTACAACTAGATCTAGGAAGTCATGAGCTTCAGAAAGAATAGATAATTATACAGTCTTTAGAGCTGTTCTAAGATAAAATATGGAAACAGTGGATAAACACCACATGAAAGAAAAAATAAAATTGCTTTTTTCTTCCACAGAATAGAGGATGGGAATAGGAAATGTAAACCATTTAAATGACTCTCCTAAGTACTGCTATCTTGAATGTTGACTCTATCTTTTAAGGATACAAGTCCTATCTATTCTCCAAGAGTTATTGTAAGTCAGAATAAACAAGTGACGTGAATTATTAAAGAACAATTTCATATCTACTTGTTCTTTCTAATAATCTCCCAAATGTCTTAGCAAACTCCACATTCAATATATTACATAACAAACTATGTTTGTTTAAAAAAATGGTAAGAGAAAAGAATTTAGACTGGGCCCTAAGATATATGTGAAAGGATGCTCTTTAAGTTTGTGATTATGCTATGAAAGTTCATCGCCATATTCCACAGTCTTGGCATATCTCCTTGTCTCTGCCACATGGTCTCCTACCATCTCCCACAGAAGCAGGGGCTGCCATGGGGAAGAAATGATGTTAGTGAAATGAATGGAACTAGACTCTTCCCTGGAACCCTAACTCACTCTAGTTAAGTTGTCATGGCTTACCCAGATGGTGTCCTTGCTCTTCTTTCCCTCTGAGCTGAATCTATGACATTAACCTGACCTACAGTTACACATCCAACTCTGGGGCCAACTCCAGCTCTCAGCAGGTGAGATATGGTAAGAAATCCTTTGTCAAGATCTTCCTGCCCCTGCCCTGAATTATTGTTCCTCTGACTTTACTCTGATTTTACTCCAGTTCCCTGTGACTGGGTTCCTTATCTCATATTCCAGTTCCCCATGGTTGGGTTTCTTACTGTGAAGTCTCAATCCCCTTGTAATGGGTCCTTAAAACTTCAAGGAAGACTCCCACAATACACAGTGCTTGTTGGACGGGACCTTTTGTTTTTTGTTTTTAAGAATTATCTTGGTATTTGGGCCACTTCCTAAGTAATTTAGAACTTGGCCTCTGTTAGGACCATATTCCACCAGATACACACCATCCCCTTTCCTGTTAACAAATTTGATGCATTAGGAATCTACTTTTCACATTCATGGGAGGCAGTATGGCATTCTGGTTAAGAGTGGTTTTGGCAATCAGATTCCCCGGGTGTGAAAGCTAGCCCAGCTATGTATGACCTTGAGTAATAAGACTCTTAATCTCTGTATACCTTGATTTCTTCATTTCCTAAACAGAGATAAAGACAGCACCTGCCTCACACGTGAATTTTCTGTCGATATGACTAATAAATAATGAGCACTCCATAAAAATTAGCTGTTATTGTTATGGTTCCTAGCGAACCATCTATGGAATTGTAGGCTGCATTATTATCTTTAGGTCTTGCCTAATGCTGGAGATTTGCCTGATCCCATGTCTATTCATTTGTGATCTGCCTCCCTACTTTTATGTAAATATTTCCTTAATTTACAGTAAATAATCACTTTCAGAAAAGAAAGTAGTCAGGGATGGAAATCCATTACTTGTTTCTATTTTCCTTTCCTTTCAAAGAGAAGAGAGCTATTGTTCACCCAGCCTGAACCTGTTCACCCCTCTCTGTATCTAGGAGATGTTACCCTGCCATCCTGGCTTATCTTTAAGAGCAACTGGAGTTTAGTTTCTGAGCAGCTGATGTGTAAGTTTTGCAGAAATCAAGCCAAAATGGTAGTAGCTTTGGGTACTGACCTGCTCCATTCCTACAAAGCCTTAACCCTAGAAGTTTTAAGCTATGACCTGAAACATGGAATCTGAAGATAGACGTATATGAACCTTTGCATCTAATTTCATTGTTCCAAATACTTGAATTTTTATAAAATATGACTATAAATATTTATTAACTATGAATAATAAAGGTTAAATAACATAGCATTCATTTACATGACTCTGCTATTATCCTATGCAATGTTGATACCACTGGCCATATACATAACAACACCTTAGGTTGATAGAGTCTTAAAATATCACTACTTCTGATATTTTAAGGCTTTATCATGAAGAGTGGTACATGTAGGACACCATCAGACACAGGAAAGCCAGAATTAGTGTACATATTTTATAAAGCGAGTAAACAAAATTAAAAAAAAAAACTGATTTACTCCAAACTCTTATAAGGAAGAGTTAAATAAGAAACCGAGTCCCTAAACATCTAATACCTAGCTAAACTGCCTTTGGAAAAAGAAAGACTTGTTACTCATTCTTTGTAAAAAGATACTCTAAATATATACAGCTATTAAGGCTGGATTTAAAACGGAGTACATCCTAACACTAACTGTCCAATTTGGAACTCTGAAGAAGTCAGCTACCAAATTCAATATTTATACCTAATGGCTTACGGACAGATCTTCAGATTATATGTACCTTCACCAAAATAAATCCTTACCCAGTGTCATAGACTAGGGCAGCTTTCCATTACCCCAGCCAAATGTATTGATACATTTAGAAAAATGTTATCGTATTTCCTTGAGCATCAAAATGAGGGCTACGAAGAGTCAGCCTGTTCTAATCTAGAGTCGTGTTTTTACACCGAGCCGGCTGCTCAGTGGGGATTCGTGGTAGGGGAGTGTGAGGGAAGTAGCCGCTGCCAAATCTCAAGCTGGGGCAAGAACATCAATCAGAGAAGACGCCGTGTTCCCTTCCTAGGGCTGAACTCCATCACCTCTCCCAGCATTTACTTCTCCTCTCTGTGGTTTCACTTAGGAATTGATTACTCTAACGCATCTTGTGACCCACGGCCTATGTATTCCCCTGTCACTTTTCAGGAGTACAGCACAGAAGTACATTCACCAGTGTTTAAAATGAACACTTCTTTCTTACCAGAAATGGCTCAGGGCTTCCTGACATCAACACATTATTATTGAAAGTTCTATACTGTAAATTCTTTGTCCTTCCTGACCCTGCCCTTTCTTATTGCCTACAGCCAATAACGACAGACTGTCTATCAGAGCAAACAGGGGCCTCACAAATGCACATAAAAATTCCAGATGCTCAACATCTTTAAAACATGGGTCCAGACTTAGCCAAGAGAATCCATTTTTACTCACTTGGGTATTTAAACATTTTTTTGTTTTGAATTTTGAACCTGGGCTTGGCTACCATCTCCCAAAGCATTCAGTACATCATGTGACTTTATGATAACAGTGAGTATTTGGGCCACACTGTGCCACTGTGGAATTTATACCATAAATACAAACAATGAAGACAAGCATATTTACACAAGACTTCATCTTCTCACAAATTTCCCACATTTTCTCTAAATATTTAGGTTAAAGTAGGCACCAAAGTAGCAATTCTACTGGAGTAAAACAGCGGTTAGGTACAGTACAGAATTTGCTTTAATACCAGATTACTCCCCTCCCCACCCCCTGTATTTTCTATAGTTTTTAATCCTAGGTTATCTTCCTTACTTTACTTGGCATCTTCTGGAAGATCTCCCCTCCCTATTTTTGTATACCATGAAAGTGAACTGCTTATTTTATTATTTGTCTAAGAAAGAAGTTGGGAAGAAATCCTTAAGGCATTTTAGAGTCAAAAATGATTACCATTAATTGGGAGTAATCTTTGTCATTGGGTCCTCATTAATATGAATAATATATTACCCACTTATTTCCTTTAAGAACTGTCAAAATCACTAGCAATTTAACTTTTGAATACAAAAGATTCGGTTAAAAATGATGCCTGAAGATTGTGTCCAACAAGCATACAAGCAATAGAGTAGGACCTCATTGTGACAATGTTCTCGAAACCTGAAAAGAGCATGTAAGAAACATGAAACATGACAAAACTGTAAAGAAGACACTACTCCTGTCACTCCTCATCTATTAAAAAGAAAAAAGGTATATTCAGGGACCATGCTAATCTCTTTATCATTCCAGTTTTGTGTATGTGCTGCCGAAGCAAGCACACATCAAAACCACAACAACATACCACCTGACACCTGTCAGAATGGCTAAACTCAAGAAGACAATAAATGAGACGTGTTCGTGAGGATGTGGAGAAAAGAGAACCCTCATGCACCATTGGTGGGAATGCAAACTGGTGCAGCCGCTGTGGAAAACAGTATGGAGGTTCCTCAAAAAATTAAAAAGAGAATTACCATATGATCCACTAATTCTCCTACTGGGTCTCTATCTACCCAAAGAAAATGAAAACACTAATTTGAAAAGATACATGCACCCCTATGTTTACTGCAGTATTATTTACAATAGCCAAAATATGGAAGCTACCTAAAGGTCCACCAACAGACAAATGGATAAGGAAGACATTAAGATACTGGATAAAGAAAATATTTGAGATAATGGATACTCAAATTTTTAAAAAATGTTTCAATAAAAAATATGATTACAGAATTTTGTTTGTAATCCCCTTTTTAAGCACCCTAATTTTCCTCTTTTCTATGTTAAACAGTTAAAAATATGGTGGATATTTTTTTTGTTTAGGTACAATTTACACACAATGTTAGTTTCAGGTTCCAGAAGTCTATACCATATGCTATGCTTCACCACAAGTGTAGCTTATATTATCCTATTTAATGATGGAAAAAAACATGCAAGACTCCGTCACAATAACTACTTCTTTTCTGCTCCAATCACACTCTGCCAGCCTTCTTCCAGCTCACCCCCGCTCAGGATGCACAGCTGTGTTGTCCATAGCCGGACTGGAAACTGCTGGAAGGCAAGATCTGTATCTTGTCGTTGTGTGTATCCCTAGTAACCATCATGGTGCCCAGCCCTACTCAATATGACCGAAATGATCAGAATTGGCATTCACTGGGGCCAGTGATAGAGCCCCTTTATTGCTGTGCCCCAGACTGGTGGTACCCTCCCTGCCATCTTTCAACCATTTGATTTGAAGACCATTCATTTTCAAAACACTGAGGGAATGAATTTAAGAGCAACCTTCCTTCTTCTCCATCTTGCCTACTTTTGTGCTCCACAAATATAATCACTAATGTCTGTAGTTACTGTACAATACAAAGTACTTTCACATTTATTGTTTTTATCTGATCCTTACAACCTTTCCAGGTAGGCAAGGCTAATAGAACCCCTATTTAAGACATAAGGAATAAGAGGTTTAAGGAAGGTTAAAGAACTTGGTCAAGGTCACACAACAGTAAAATGTTATTTTTCAATCTTAGTATTAAGACCTCACTCACAGTAAGAGCACCTTAACACCAATGTTCCAATGTGGAATCTTGAGACATCCCACTTTCAAATGCATCTCACTTTTGAGATCTACTCCATCTTTCACTCACTCCCTTTTATTACTGCTTACATGTTTGAAACATGTCCCAGTGCAATGTTTTAAGAAAAAATAATATTTGTTAAGTAAAAAAATAGTACCACTATAATCATGAAATATATATTTAAAAAAATGAGTTCCTCAAAAAATCCTTAAGGCCAGTATCTTTGGTAAGGTTTTATTTAAAGGAACTAATGTCTGCCAAATTACTAGGAAAATTGCTTCCTAAATTAAAAATGAACCAATGAATATTACATTTGAAATGAGTGAGAATTAGAGTGTTTTTAGTCAACTGGTTTTTAGATTTCTCCCATTAAGAATAATTCTAACAGGAATTAAATTTTTAGTGGCCAATCATTACAAGACCAGAAAGTAGACTGGGCTTATCCAGAAGTAGAAAGCCGTTCTTCAACCATATCTAATACAGTGTTGTAGACGCAAATGCTTCAGACTCTTTAAATTTATACCAGTAGCTAAATTCTAGACTCATAAACAAACTAAGCTCTCAAACTCCTAAAATTCACTCTGAATAGCTAATAGGAAAAGTAGTCTGAAAAAAGGACAGAAAAAGCATATATTCGGATTTATTCTGTAATTTTTGTAAATCACATTTTTGGAAAGAGGTAGGAAGTAAAATTCTAAATATAGGCTTTTTCTTAGTTATGTAAAGTATTTTATTTCTAACCTAAGAAGAGTAGCTCTTTCTTATATTAGATGTTTTCAGTTCTCACCATTTAAGGTTAGTTGAACAAAACTGTTGATGTTGAAAATTCAATGAAGTTCAAATCAAAATCCAGCTAAACAGGGGCTGTCACAGTGATGGGACTAATTCCAACTTTTGCTGTTTTCCCAGTAGAATCTATTTTTGCCTTTAATGAGATAGAGACAGGGAAGGCACACAGTGGTACTCCCATTTGGGGAGAGACAGGATTCCCAGAGTTGTCAGGTGCTTGGAATATCAAGGCTTCAAAAGGAACAGAAAAATATTCTGCAGAACAGGAGAATCTGAAGAGGGCATTGCAATTAGGAGCAAGGCTGAGAGGGGGAGAATGGTGGAAGACCTTGGGTGTTGCATGGGGATCCTCGCTAATGTCCATAAATTGCTTGGTGAAGGTGTGTGGGGCAGGAACTGGGAAAGACAGAGCTCTACACGTGGACTGACATGGCAGATCAAGGTGGCCTCCGGACACACAGCAGGGGGATCATGAGACCTAGGAATTAGAAATTGTGGGGAGAGGGACGCCTGGGTGGCTCAGTCAGTTAAAACATCTGCCTTCAACTCAGGTCATGATCCCAGAGTCCTGAGATCAAGTCTCCGCATCGGGCTCCTTGCTCAGCAGGGAGCCTGCTTCTCCCTGTGCCTGCTGCTCCCCTTGCTTGTGTGTTCTCTCTCTGACAAATTAAAAAAAAAAAATCTTAAAAAAAAATAGATAGCTGATAGTTTAGCCATGTATAATTATTATTTTTCTTAATGAAAATATATAGACCAATTTTTTCCAGACCATACTAGTCAGCTATTGCCACAACAATCCTATGGAATAAAACATCCCGAACTCAATGGCTTATCACAAGCATTTACTCTCATGCTCATGCATCTGTACGTTGACTGAGGTTTGGATGGTCTAGGCAAGGCTTGGTTGAGTAGCTCTGCTTCAGACTGTGGTTCGGCTCAGGCTCATCCCACCTGTGTTCACTGTGGGACCAAGCTGAGGAAGGGGCAGCAGCTGCCCAAGGGAAGGTGTCCTCAAGGGATATTACCAGTGTGCAAAGCCAAAGCGAAACGGTGCAAATATACATAAGGCTTTATGCCGCATCCACCAACATTCCATTGACCAAAGCAAGTCTCACGGCCAAACCCATTTTCAGTGGGATGGGGGCTGAACAATCAGAGAGTAGCCAACTGTAAACACTAAAATTTTAACGAGTTGGCTATAATTGCATTATATATCTGTTTCTACATGGAGTTAAATTTATACTAACAAATCTCTGAAAGGAAAGGTCTTGTGGCAAATAAGAGGAAATTCTGGAGAGATAAGGCACGAATGAAGCTGAAAATTTCTGATACTCCAATTACTAAATAAATGATGTAGCTCAGGCTTCCGATGTTCATTATAATTATGTAGGAAATAATTTCAAGCATGTTTTCTGTGTTCCCAGCGAATCAAACTGTCTTCTTATTCAAACTGCTATGTCAAACCAGCAAAACTAATTGATGTCACTATTGAAATAGAAATCTTTATTATTTAGAGATTTACAGTTGAATAAATATCTGTCATTTTGTAAAATTCTTAAGTACACTGGTGAAAGTTCTAACACACCTCACTTATTTAAAAGAAACTTTGCAAATTGTACTAAGATTGACTTAAAAATGAAAATGAAACATTAGGTCAACTTAAGTGCTTTGAAGTTAAAGCATTGTCAACAAACTTAAAATTCTAGGTTGAGAAAATAGGAGACATCAAAAGTACATTTAGTCAAAAGAGCACCAATCTGTTTTCAATTATCTTTTTATAAATTATTCAGTGCAAGCTTAGAAAAATGATTTTAATTAAGAAAGATTACAGTTGGGTATTAATATGATAAAATATGCTGACACAATATTTCAAATCTATGTGGTATTAACAGAAACAAAGAATTCCTCAGCAATATAAAAAAATAAGTTTAACAGAAAATTTGATTTCTAGAGTTCCATTGGTCTGTAACTGGAGACTACAAGTATAACAATATTAGGTAACTATTTTAAGTATTGGAGACTCCTTAGAACCAACTGCTTTGGTCCAAAGTATTATGAACCATCTGAACTACTGGATAGAAGGTACCACATTAGATATTAATTGTAATGAACAAATCCGTGAATTATTCTTTTAAACTTTCTCTAATACTAACATTTCTATTATCATATCTTATTCAGTTATCATTTCTTTTCTACTTCCCCCTATTATTCCTCTTTTCAGAAACCTCCAATATATCTGATCTGAACAAGTCTCGAATCCAAACTCCTCCTGGTGTGCATACAAAATCCTCCACTGTGCTGTCCCCACTTATCTTCTCTTGCCCCATGAGTTCATTACTCTTGCTAAGCTGGTCCCGTGATTCCAAAACAGCGTAAGCACGTTACTGCTCACTTGCAAAACAGGCATCCAGTGCCTCTGTATTACATTTGACCAGCGTTTTAAGACTCTGCTCATGTTCTACCTCTTCCACTGAGGATTTCCTGGTCAACTCCATCTTTCAGAGAGCTCTTGTACCTCAAATCTTTAGAGGCACTCACTGTCTGATTGTGCATATGAAATTTTTCATGTAATTGTCTTGATTTGAACTTTTTACATATCTTATCCCCTTCTAGATCCTAATGGCTTTAAGTGTACATTCCACATCCAAGATACATACTCCAGGTTGCCCATCTATTCATTCTCCTTTTTTCCTTATGAATAGAATCCAAATTTTGCTGGGTAACAATGTACCCAGTTAAAAACATGCACCTCTCAAAATTCCTGGCAGATGGAAATGCCCATGTGACCCTAGTTTTGACTAAAGAAATAAGAGAAGTCTATTTTTAGAGACCTCTAGAAAAGCTACTGTTCTCCTGACAGAAAGGGACAAAAACACGAATACGATGTTTGGAGGTGGAAGACCCTCGCATGATCAAGGACAAAATGTGACATGTTTTTTATGTCCTTAAACGTTAAGTACAAAAAAACCCTGGGACATTCATGACATCATGGCATCACTATACCAGCCCTAGACTGTATACCTCTAAACTTCTTACTATTTGAGAAAAATAACTCATGTTTCATTAAGCTAGTCTAGTTGGATACCCATTACATAGAGCAAAATGTCAATCCTAAGTGATAGGTCTTAAAACTTTTTACGAATATTTTAAATAATTACCCAACAGTTAGTCAATGCTTAGCACTGTGCTAGCACACAGAAAATACAAAAATACGTATGATCTCTGCTCTCCCAAAGTTATCATTTGACGAAAAGACATACAAAACATTAATGATTAATACAAGTCATATATGAGTCATTTAATACTTACCGAGCACATGTATATATACACACACGTGTGTGTATATATATATATACACATATATATATGTATGTGTATATATATGTATGTATATATACACACACACATATATGTATGTATGTATATACGTGTGTGTGTGTGTGTGTGTGTGTATACACACACAGAGCAAAGCAGCAGAGAGCAGAAAAGTAAATCAGTCAAGGATTATTTCTTCAAAGAAACTACAATAGATATGTTTATCTATTGTAATATTTATAATGTCTTTTGTAAAGCCTCTCAATAGATATAGATGTGTATTGGATATGTGTTCATAAATAGCTTTAAGACAATGTGCAGGACTAAGTACTATAAAAATGAAGTACAGATTAAACCTTGTTTCAAGGAAGACAAAACTACTTTTAATCTATGACATCAAACAAGTTCTTACAGAAGGTTCATTTGTGAACTAGTGAGGCTAAAGTTAGCTTTCTGTCTCATAATAGGAGACATAAATTCTATATTGGTTAACGTTTTTACTGTTAAATTAGAAACTAACAAAGTACTAGAAAAAAAACAGAGGTGAATAATTTTTTAAAATTTGTATTGAGAAGGAAATCCTAAGCATGATCCCAAAACCAGATACCATTTTATGAGACTGCACGCTTAAAAATGTAAAACTTATGTATGGTACCAACCCCACCATAAATAATTTTAAGATAATTTTTTTAATCATCATGAGCTTTTAAAATAATGTATTTTTTATATATCCATACAATGGAATGTCACACAACTTTTATTAATAGTGGGGATACGTATTTACTAACACGGAAAGATATACAGAAAAAAGATTACACCTGAGTATGGTGTGCTTCCACCTAGTCACGAATTTGTATAATTTATTGTGCAATTCAAAGTCTGGAAGAATATATACCAAAATCTTAATATCTGCTATCTCTAGATGGTATTACAATGGGTATTTTTAAATTTTCATCTATATCTCCTACTTTTTTCTACAAGTAAATATGTTACCTGGGTAATGAATATTTTTAAGTTCTTGTGGTGAAAACAGCCAAGACATTTAATAAAAAAAAAAAAAAAGGCAAAAGCTAACTTCTATTAAAATGTGGTTATTTCTAGGAAGTAGGATTACTTTGCACAGACTTTTTGAATATTTTGGTTCAAGAATATATTTCCTCTTTTCGTCAAAATAAAGTAAGCTTGGTTTATCAAGTACATCTGGCTACTGGGCAGCTAGCGATTACACAACCACTTTATAAAAGGAAACTTGCTAACCCAGTGGGCAAAGTGATCAATGAGGAATGCACATGACCTCCTCTGCTTTACACTTATTGCCTGGGTCACGTATAATAAGCTATATATGCAAAGTCAGAAATTAAGCCATTTTCTTTGTATTCTTTTAGTGTTCTCACTAACCACCAATGCTGGGAACAGGAAAGCCGATGGTAAATGCCAAGACAGACTACTACTAATATGATCATAACTGGGTTATTCCAGCCCCAGTAAGGCACAGAGAAATGCATTCTCAGTCAATAGTTCAGGGAAAAGGAGATTACATCAGAAGATCTAGGATGACAGGTGAATTCAAACTAAAATTAAAAAGCAAAATAAAGTAGAAATTCTATGTGCACTTTAATGTATGATCTATGACAACTGTTTCCTGTAATGTGAAAGGCAATCCATTCACTTGGTTATCCAAAGATCATGCTCCCCTAAATACATTAGCTAGAGGAACTAGCAAATTTTCCACAAGATTCCTCAATCTCCAAAAATAAAGGTTCACACAATACAAAAATCAGTAAGACAAAATCTCCAGCTTCAAATGAGAAACCATCTAAAACATGCCTCTCCTGAGAAACTAACATGGCCACACCATCATCACTACTACTACACCAAATTCATCCATCCATCCATTCATTCTTCATTCGTTCCTTCATTCACCTACAATGAATACCCATGTGCCAAACACTATGGCAGGCAGTGGGTGGAGCTTACAATCAGCCCCTTATCAAATGTAAACATGTTATGCCCCTGATTGAAATCATGCCGGATCTAAGTTAGCTAAAACTACGTTCAAAAAAGCAAGCAGAGATCTGGCATCATGAAGAATACAGGTTTGCTCTACTTGAATTTTCAAGCACTGCTCATGTCCTACCCTTTTGGTCCATTAATAAGATGGAAATAATGAGTCTTGTAGTTGTACAAGAAAGAAACCACTGTAATGCAAACCAAAGAGAAATGGCAGAGGGTCTGAGATATGAAATGCAGAAAAGGTAGGGGAAAAAAACTAGTGAGGCTAGAGTTAAATTTATTCTTTGGTAAATGAATCACTTCTATTATTTAGAAATTAAATGTAACCGGTAACACAGGAAAATGTCAACATCATAGTTCTCAAAGTAAAATAAAATTACACACTCAGGGGCACCTGGGTGGCACAGCGGTTAAGCATCTGCCTTCGGCTCAGGGCGTGATCCCGGCGTTATGGGATCGAGCCCCACATCAGGCTCCTCCGCTATGAGCCTGCTTCTTCCTCTCCCACTCCCCCTGCTTGTGTTTCCTCTCTCGCTGGCTGTCTCTATCTCTGTCGAATAAATAAATAAAATCTTAAAAAAAAATAAATAAAAATTAAATTAAAAAAATAATTACACACTCAAACATAAAACCAACAACAGTGCCCAGAGCCCGGACTGGATATAGACGACACAAAGCTGAGTTGGGGCACTTGGGTGGCTCGGTCAGTTAAGCGACAGACTCTTGGTTTCCACTCAGGTTGGATCTCAGGGTTGTGAGATTAAGCCCGGCATCGGGCTCCACACTTAGCTCCAAGTCTGCTTGAGATTCTCTCTCTCCCTCCCCCACCGCTCCTCCCCCTACTTGCACGCATGTGCGTGCTCTCTCTCTCACAAAATCTTTAAAAAAAAGAAAAGAAAAGAAAAGAAAAAAAAAGAAAAGAAAAGAAAGGAAAAGAAAAGAAAAGAAAAAGATACCAAAGCTGAGCTTCATGGTCAGTCTTTCAGCTCAGCTAAGTAGACCAGGATGTTCACAGCCTCAGAGGAACAAAGGCTAACAACAGTTAGCGTGGTCTCTTAAAACCTAGGACATATCCAAGTTCTTCATAATACACATTTCATAAATAAATATAATACATATTTCATTATCAGGTCCTAGATACCAGATTTAAATATCATAGTGCTATGCTTTAACAGTGGATCTAGAATTGACAACCTATTCACAAATCTATTTAAAGAGACAGAAATTTATATTTGGAGCCCAAAGTCTTTTTTTAGTATCAGTAAACTGTTGAGTACTCTGGAGCAGTATTTCTCAAACAAAATCTATGGATGTGGTATTAAAGGTCTTCAAATTCTGGGTGATTGTTTAAAAAAATATGTTTTAATTTTTATAACTTTTTAAAAATAATATAAAGATAATCTGCATCTTGTGGACGATCCCCATGTAACTGCATACTGCGACAAGATTTTTAGGCTGTAGTTGGTATGTCCAAGTGGGTTTATGTCAATTCACATCAGGGAAAGCTGTGTGCCTGAAAGGTCTCAGGGTCCAAAGAAGCAGAGTGGTGGGAGAGCCCAGTATCATCTTTGTGCCAACCTGTATCCATTTATTGGGAGTATGGTCATAAGACGTAACTTTCCTTTTACTAACCCTTGAAACAATTACATCAGATACCTATTTAATGAAGACGTTGGTTAGGCTAACTCTATCAAGTGATGAGGCTTTACTGAGTCACTCAGGATTGTAGCTTTAACGTGCTGTTCCATGACTACTCACTGGCAGAGTTTTACTCAAGATGAGGCTTGATTAGCCTACCTTCCAATTACAGACTTCAAGGTACTGACGTTCTTTGAATAACATACTTACGTAAACAGGCATTTGTTGAGCCTTATCAGAATCCAAATAGAGAAACAGACGAACCACACAAGTAGACCTGGGGTGATATCTTTCTGCTGTGAGCCCCTAAATCAACAGCTATTTTAGCAAAGTGGCATCACCCATCCCATTAAATCCATGTGGATGTGCCTTTAATTGTAATATTCATTTGAACTCTACTGCTTTCATAGTCCTATTTATATGTGATATGTAAATTTGTTTTGGTTTCATATAGTCTAAGTTATAAGCATAAGATACTATATTGTAATTTTAAGTTTGCAAATATTACATAACGTAATGAACAATATAAGTAAAATAAGCAATTTGAGTAATATAATAATTTCAGTCAACACCAGAGTTCACAGGCATTTTACTTTCTTCAACAAGGTGGGACAAATCCCTCAGCTTGAGGAACTCTGCTTTATGGCACATTAGTCTTCTCTAGGATTTAAGAGAAAAGGAAGCATATTACCATAGTTCTCTGTTGACAGCTTAAATTTTATTTCTTTATTTCAAAATAAGTTGCTCCGTGTCCTTGCTTCTGCTTTATTCCCCAACTTCAAAGCTCAAAGAAGCAGGCCATCTAGAGATGGCCAGAAATGGTAGGATACAATCAGGAAAAGGAACCCCTTTTGCAACAGTCACTATACTGAATTTTAATTGCTGTCATTTTTATCTCAACTATCCGTTTCTGCAGGGACAGGACAGCGTCAAAGCCTGTCACAACCAGGAGGCTTAATAAGTGTTCGCCCAATGAAGGAATGAACCATTCCAGGTTATTTTCTCAACTTCTCTTACTCCAGTCTAGTTCCAAGAAAATGTGTCAGAACAATGTCTTTATATATTTATTTTAACTCTATAGGAAATGCTCTATAAGAAATGTATTTGATGTTGACTGACCAGTAACAATCGATTATTAAGTAACCATATCCTTGGAGACTAACCTCTGTGGGAGGCTGTCCAAATGATCTTCAGCAATCCTAAGATGACATGAACAGTATATTCAAATTTTCCAAAGAAAATAAACACGAGCAACTTTATCTCCTTTCCATAACAATCGTTAACTATGAAGTAATGAACACATCAACCCAGAACAAGGATCCAAAAGCCAATAGTGAATTCAAATAAACTATATATTAAAAGGCAGTATTCAAAATGTTATAAAATGTATTTTTAATTTAGTGTTTCACAAAAATGAAAAGACTCCCTACCTGCCCCAAAATATATTTTAAGAAAACAGATTAAAAAAAAAAAACACACCACCACCACCATTCTGGGTGGTACTAACCTAGAAGCCAGCAAACATTCTTAGCTTAATTCTTAAGAACTGATGAAATACATCTGCAAAAATAAACAGCTTGAAAAAGCTGAGCTTGCCAAAAAAAAAAGAAAAAAAACCTGTTTGTCATTTCCTCAATACTTGTCTTTCATAAAGGAGAAATCAAAGGAAAAGCTAATAAACTTTATATTAGGAATTGCTTCGGTGAACTTATATGCCCTCCACACACACACACACACACACACACACACACTCACAATAAAGTGTGAGAACACAATCTGATAAACGACTAATCCTATAAAATTTGATTTATGACAGAATATTGCTCAGTACTATAGGCAAATAACAGTTTTTCTCCTTAATTTTTTCTATATCCGGGACCTATGCTAAGCCCTGAAAAAAAAAAATCTCCTTTTCCTTTCAAAGTCTAAACCTAAATTCTTAGCAGGCTGTCTAATGAATTAAGTCAATCACTAAGCCACGATTTTAGTTTGTGCTTCTGCGGCAAACAGGCGTTGGAGCTAAGAAAAATCATTTCTGTTGTATCCTGCTATTCTGTACAAAAATTAATTTCCTGCCCAACCCTAGGGGTCACATGATACCAAGTGAATGGAAAGTCATGTAGACATCAAGTTCCAACAATTAAAAAGACACACACGCACCAAACTTCCATTCACCATTCTAAGATTTAAAGAGTAAACTGCAGTCTTCTTAGGGGAAAAATATAGTTGGATTGTCACATAAATTGAAATTAAGAAATCTAAGATTAGGGACAGTATTATTATTAAGAGCAGAATCAGAACTGAAGGGGCAAAAGGAGGGAGGGAGAGAGAGGGAAGAGAGGAAAGAGAACCACTTTAGGNNNNGTAGGGAAAAAGAAATACAAATTTTTTTAACTTGGAGACAAAAATAAAAATTAGAGGGTGGAGCGCAACCTCGAACTGGATCATGTGAGGTCAAAGGAAAAGCAAGCTCCCCGTCTCCTTGAGCGGGAAGAGCTGGAAGCATACACAAACCACATGAGGAACATAACCCAGAAGATACATTTTATGGATCTGTGTGAGGTCCTGGAACATTCTGTGTTGTAACAATTTTGGGATTTCAGAAATTCCACAGGATAGCCAGTTGATTAGCCTTCTCTCTTTAATCTACCTTTTGGCCAGTGTTCTATTTATGTGCCTAAGATTGCCCAATATTGAATTCACACAAAGAACTTGAAAGCTAAGTTTCAAAGGACAAACTGGAACAATACTATTATAGGAGACTGACCCCTCCACCCCCCCAAAAGGGAAAAAAAGTCCAAACTAATAACAAGTATGGCTTATGATTTCTATGTTTCATGTTCCCCACTCAGCTTTGGAGTACTAAGGTACAAATTGATATCTTTAGTACTGCAGAGTTGTGCCAAATATTGAATCCAAGCTACCAAAAAACCTAGCTTCCATCCTCTGTAATTTAGATTCATCCCTACATTGATAAAAATGTATGCAAGATGCCAGTGATGATTAATTTTATGTTCAACTCGGTTAGACTCTATAGTGTTCAGTTGTTGGTCAAATACTAGTCAAGATGTTGCTGTAAAGGTATTTTAAAGATGTAATTAACACTTACAATCAATAGACTTTAAGTAAAGCAGATTATTCTCCATACTGTGGGTGGGCATCATGCAATCAGTTAAAGAGCTGCAGAGCAAAAACCGAGGTGTCCAAGAGAAGGGATTCTGTCTCCAGACTGCTACTTGGAAATTCTGCCTGAGTTTCCAGTCTTCAGACTAAGGACTGCAATATCAATTCTTACCTGAATTTCTAGCCTGGCAGCATATTCTACAGATTGCAGACTTGTTCGTTCCCATGACAGTAAATCAATTTCTATATTTATATGTAGTGTGTGTGTGTGTGTGTGTGTGTGTGTGTGTGTATAATAGTATTCTGCTATACTGTATATAGACACACACACTATTGGTTCTGCTTCCCTGGAACTCTGATTAATACAATGCCCAAAACCCTAACCAAAAAATGAGTATTTCATTTATCCTATTTCCAATTTCATAACTAGCAGCAAACATTTGTTATCATCAATTTTCATGGTTTTCAAATCACTCAAAGAACCTGCATTAATATGGAGAGAGCCTACAAACGTTCCCTCTATGGTTTACAGCTTTTATTACACTGATTAAGAGTTTAAAACAGACTGCACCCCCTACAGGGGAACATTTAGTTTGCATTTCTAAATTATATTTTGGAACAATTAACAGCAGGAAAGGATTACAAAGAAGATTTGATTAAACCAAAGTGAAATGGGTTGATACACCTGTCAGGGAAACAAGGAAGAGACATCAATACTGTGAAGAATTCATATAATGCTAACAGGCACCTGGCATAAATAAAGGATGTCATCTCTGAAAACTAAGAGTCTTTGGTCTGTCAAAGCACAAAGGATAAATTATCTTGTTTTCAAAGGACCTTTTAGTATATTAGTTTTGAATCAAACACAATAGAGGTATCACTAATTATACCTTTAGCAAAGTGACAGGCAACCTAATTAAATGAAAACATAGGACAGGTTTTGGGTAGAAACATTTTATAAACACCAGAGGACTTGGGGGAAAAAACTTTTTTACTGAACAGAAAACAATGTCAGATCATTCTCTGTGTGCAGCCAGCAATGACAGTCACTAACAGATCTAAACTGCAATTCGTGACATGTGCCTCTAATTCACAGTATCATCCATTACAATTATTTAAGAAAACCACTGGCAAACAAATAAATTACAATGACATCTTGAGTCCAAGTTCCCAAACTTAAAACCCAAATGCCTTCAAGAATAAGGGAGTGAACAGAAATGTGGAAGCTTGAGGTGTAATAGGGGAGAAACGATGCAGGGCAGGCATGCTCCATCAAAAGGTAAGTTTATATTAGAATGAAATGGTAACAACTTTATTTCTTCCCAACAAAATGCATCAGCCCCAGGTGGAATTCAACCAAGAGCTGCCAGTTTGTGATCCTTGAATAAGACAACAGAAGTACATTAGAACAGTAAATACATGAATTAGTGATAGAGAATACAGCCATAAGTATTCAGAAAATATACTCTAAAAGGGGGTGTCTATTTGCTCATTACTCAGGATTATTGAAATCTACTTAACCTTAAAGCAAAGCCTGTATCATAGGAAAAGTGCAAAATTAGTTGCATATGAGTATCCCTGATCTAATATGTGAATTACTTTGGTAAATCTGGACAGCTTTAAGGTACAAGGAAGAGAGTTAAACTCTGGGGAGTACAAGAGAATTTCAGGAGAAGGGATTTAGGCATGGAATGAATTATTCGAAGAGATTACTAGAAAGGAGCTACCTGGTGAGGTAAATCTAAACCACTAAAGAAAGAAGATTGAGGAGACTGGCTCCCCACCATCTCCCGAGGCCTGTGTGGAGACGAAAGCATCCCAGGCAACAGTGATGTGACTACTGCCTCATCTGGGAAGATAAATCAACACAAACCATCCTAAAAAAGGGGTGGAGGTTAAGTGTGTGGTAGGAGTGGATGGGAAGAGAAGGTATGTAACCAGTATCCTAAGAGGATATGCAAAGGTTTTGTGAGAAACCAAGGATTAAAAACAAACAAACAAACAAACAATGTAGGTCTCCCCTTCAAGAACAGAGCCTTCCCTTTCTCACAGATGACCTATCTGCTTCTCTCTGGGCATTATCTCTTCAAGATGCAAGCTGGTTTCCTTTGGTTCTTCAACTTGCCTTTGACCAAAATGCTCTCTCCAGGCCCAGGTGCATTCTCAACAGTTTCTGAGAACAGCTCCCACAGGTCATTGGCAACATCCACCATGGCCAAGAGACTTCACCCACCACACCCTGTAAGGTGCTTGGGAGAGAACACTCACCAGACCTAAGAAAGCAAAAAAACTGCATAGACATCTCAGGGAATTAGCAGTTTGAACTAGGGAAAGCAGAATGGACAGAATAGGCAGCTTCTACCAACACCAGGTGAATGAAAGAAACAATAAAAATGTATTAAGAATGTTCAAGGGGATACACAGAGAAAAACTACAAAAATTTGAGGGGGTGGTGCTAAAGGAAACATGACATCTAAGGTCAAATTCCAATAGAGGAAGTAAAATGGCTAGTACTGAAAATCAAACTAATAGTAAGATGAAGTAAAGGAACTATCACATGATAAACCAAAGATTACAAAGAAATGTAAATTACTGGTGAAAATATAAAAGGCATAGAGGACCAACCCAGGATTTCCAGAAAGAGAGAAAAGAACAAAAGCAGTGTTCAAATAGGAAAACTTTTATGAGCCGAAGGAAAAATTGGGTTTTCAGATCAACAAATTTCACCAAAAGCCAAGCAGTTATAATGGGGGCAGGGACGATGGGGAGACACACAGTTAACATATTACGGAGAAATTTTTGAACTCCAAGAATAAAGATCAAGTTTTAGAGACTTTGAGAGAGAATAGGATACTTACAAAGATAAAATAATCAGACTGCCAATGAATCTTTCATATACAATACTGGTGCCTGAAAGATGTATATAGACTTTAAAGAAAAAGGGACTGCATTCCAAGACTCCTGTCTCCAGACAATATATAGTATGTAACTTGAATGAGAGAAATTTCAGACTTATAAGGATTCAGAAAATGGATCACTCATTTACCCTTTTTTGAAGGAAAAACAATTTAAAAAATTACTCCAAGTTCAATGTGTAAAAAAAAAAATCAATTAGCATAATATCCCATAGTACTAGAAAAAAACAAACCATGTGACCAATTCAACAGATGCAGGAAAAAATTTTTGACAAATTCTAGCACCTGAGATGATTAAAAACCACTCAGCAAACTAGGAATAGAAGGCAGCTTCTTCAAGCTAACAAAGGACATCTACAAGAAA
>NW_024426774.1:64357071-64436171 GCF_017311325.1 Ursus maritimus
GAAAGAGTCAACAAATGATGTTGAGACAACTGAATACCTATCTGTAAAAGACAGCAGTTGGATCCCTAACCTTATTCCATATGTAAAATTCTGTATGTAAAAATTAACTCAAAATGAATTAAAGACCAAAATATAAGAGCTTAAAATATAAAACTCAGGGTGCCTGGCTGGCTCAGTCAGTGAAGCACGTGACTCTTGATCTTGGGATAGTGTGAGGCCCATATTGGGGGAAGAGTTTACTTAATATAATAAAAAATAAGAAGTATTTTTTAAAGATGTGTTTATTTTTAGAGAAACAGTATGCGAGAGAGTGAGTGGGGAGAGGGGCAAAAGGAGAGGGAGAGAACCTCAAGCAGACTCCCCACTGAGTCCACCTCAGGGCTCCATCTCAGGAATCAAGAGTCCTATGCTTAACCAACCGAGCCACCCAGGCATCCCCAAAATATATACATAAAACTCTTAGAAGGAAAAAACTGGTGTAAATCTTCCTGACTTTGGAATAAGCAAGGTTTCCTATAAATAATAGGAAAAGCACAAGCAACAGAACACAGATATCATCAAATTAAAAATTTTTGTGTTTCAAAGGACATTATCGAGAAAAATCAAAGGAGGGGTGCCTGGCTAACTCAGTCAGAAGAGTGTGTGACTCTTGATCTCAGGATCAGGAGTTCAAGCCCCATGTTGAGATTACTTAAATAAACAAAACTTAAAAAAAAAAAAAAGAAAGAAAGAAAATGAAAGGAGTCTACACAAAGGGGGGATATGTTTGCAAATTATATATCTGATAAGGGTCTAATAGCCAGAATACAGTATGTATGTAAAGAACTCTTAAAACTATTCGGAATAAAAAGGCAACCCAATTTTTTAAATGGGCAAAGGATGTAGATTAGATATTTCTTCCAAGTAGTATATACAAGTGGCTAATAAACACATGAAAAGATGTTAACATCATTAGCCACCAGGGAAATGAAAATCAAAACCCCAATGAGATACCAGTTCATACCCATTAGGATACCTATCAAAAAAAAAAAAAAAAAGAGAGAGAGAGAGAGACAAGAATGAGTGTTGGTGAGGATGTGAAGAACTCTCAGAACTTTCATGCACTGCTTTGTAAAATGGTGTAGCCACTTTAGGAAACAGTTCAGCTGCTCCTCAAAATGTTAAACACACAGTTACCAAAAGGACTTAGCAATTCCAATCCTAGGAACATACTCAAAAGAACTAAAAACTTATGTCCACATAAAACCATGCACATGAATGTTTATAGCATCATTATTCATAAAGGCCCAAAGAGGAAACAACCCAAATGTCTACCAACTGAAGAACAAATAAATGTGGTAAAGCCACACAATGGGATATTATTCAACCATAAAAAGGAATGAAGTACTGATCCATGCAGCAACACAAATGAACCTAGAAAGAAGCCGGACCCCAAAGGGCACATACTGTATGATACCATTTATACTAAATGTTCACAACAGGCAAATCATAGAGGCAGAGCATAGGTTAGCAGTTGCCAGGATCTGAGGCTACAGGGAAAAGGGGAGTGACCACTAATGGACTTCTTTTTGAAGTGAGGAAAACGTTCTGCAATTAGGTGGTCATGATGCTTGCACAATCTTGTGAATATACTAAAAACCAATGAATTGTTTTAAGTGGCAGAAGAGGAAGTCAGAGACTTGAAGCACGAAAAGGATTTCATGCATGGTTGCTGGCTGAAAAATGGAGTGGATCATATGATTCCACTCATGTGGAATTTAAAAAACAAAACAGGGGCGCCTGGGTGGCTCAGTCAGTTAAGCATCCAACTCTTGATTTTAACTCAGGTCTTGATCTCAGGGTCATGAGTTCAAGCCCTGCATTAGGCTCCACACTGGGCATGGAGCCTACTTAAATTCAAAATAAATAAATAACAAAACAAGAAAAAGGGGGAAAAAAGAGACACACACAAACCAAGAAACAGACTCTCAACTATAGAGAACAAACTGATGATGGGGGGGGAAGGGGAACGGGTGAAAGAAATCATGGGGATTATGGGGTGTACTTGTGGTGATGAGCACTGGGTGATGTATGGAATTGTTGAAACTGCATTATACACCTGAAATTAATAGATAACACTGTATGTTAACTATATTGGAATTAAATTTTTAAAAAAAGATGGAGTGGATCATATCACTCCTAAGAGCTAAAAGTGACCCCCAGAAAACAGCCAGCAAAAAAGTAAGGATCCCAGTCCTACAACCACAAGGAACTGGATTCTACCAAAAACACTGAAAGCAGATTTTTCCACAGAGCCTGAAGAGTGACAGGAACCTGGTTTCCAGCTTTGTGATACCTTGAACAGAGAACCTAGCAATGCCATGTCAGACATCTAACCTACAAAACTATGAACTACTAAATGGGTGTTGTTTTAAACCACTAAATTTGGGACACCTGGGTGTCTCAGTTGGTTAAGCGTCTGCCTTCGGCTCAGGTCACGATCCCACGGTCCTCGGATCGGATCCCTGCTCAGCGGGGAGTCTGCTTCTCCCTCTGCCTGCCACTTCTCCTGCTTGTGTGCACTCACTCCCTCTGACACATAAATAAATAAAATCTTTAAAAATAAATAAAAAATAAACCACTAAATTTGTAGTAAGTCATTATATAGTGATAGAAAACTAACAGAATCCTTTAGGGAACACTGGCTGGGTCTTTGTGAATATCAGTGAAAAGGAAGGCAGGTTACTGCTCCTGGAGGTAACCAATAAGAGTCAGGGGAGACATTTCTCAGCCTCTTCCCAACCCAGCAAACAAGGAAGGGAAATAATTCTGAGATGCATTCTTCATTGCTCTTCAAAGGGTCCCAGGAGGTAGAGTGCCCTGGTGGCCTTGGTGTAACCAGACCCCAGCTCAATGTCAATTGCTTATTGGCTGTTTTTCCTTCCCTGTTTCACTCTCCGTTCTCCATGACTGCCTCCTGGGACTGCCTCCCAATTCCATCAATCACACCCAAGCCTGGGTCTCAGGGGAATCAAAGCTAAAAAATCCTCCAAACTCCTTTTTCTCATCTGTAACATGGGGGTAATGATACTATCTAATATCATTAATACTTTTAATGCAATGCTGTTAAGAGGATTACATCAGGTAATATACGTAGAGTTCTCATCCTGGTGCCTGGCACACAGTAAAAATTCAACCAATACTACTTTGTTCATAACAAGCAGCGACAAAGTAAAATCTACAGTGACATGCTTTTACAGGAAACCAAACAGGCAATTTAAATAAATGTGGGGCTATCTTCTGGCACAGTGGTTCTCAGTGGAGACGTTTTTGTCCCCCCAAAGAACACGTGGCAATGTGTGGAGACAATTACGATTGTCACAGTTGGGAGCTATCACTGGCATCTAGTGGATAGAGGCCAGGGATGCCTGTGCAGACAGCCCCCTCACAATAAAGAATTATCTGGCCAAAATGTCAATAGTGCCAAGGTTGAGAAACACTGGCTAGCACAATATCCTGATTATAACAGGAGCCTCATGAATATTTAATGTAATTCATCAAACCTCTAAAAAATTTTTTGAAATAATCCTATCAGAAGAAGACAAGTGTTGACAGAATGTCTGTTTATGTTGACCACAGAAACAAAACCACATGAAACATACCTCCATGGCTCACTTGATAATAAAGGACAAATCTTAAAAATAAAATGGGTTAAATATCAAAAAGTGGCAGAAGTTTCTAGACATCCACGTAATGCACATTTTGCCCTTCTTCCTTCGTAACAGAACCCCAATTTTAATTGATACGCCAATGTGACCAGCTCAACGAATTTATTTACCCTCCTTTCTTGTGACTAATACAGCACAAATCACTGAATGGGGCCCCTGAGACAATGCTTTTAAGCCAGGAAGCATGCCCTTTTGCCTTTGCCCCTTCTTCCTTCTTGCTGCCTGGGCAACTCAGAGCTGAGCTGTGGGGGCCATCCTGCAACTCTGAGGAGCCCCAGAGGATGGAGTCTGTGAACCTTATTATGACCAAGGAACTGCCAAGTGAGTCTTGAATTGCACGTCTCTGGACTTTTCTTACCCAAGAAAAAAAATCAAACCCTTTGTTTCACCTAGTATTAATTTCTTGGGTTTTCTGTGACATGCAGCTAAACCTATTCTTAACACTTACTCAAGAGATTAAACCTACAAACCGTAGCCATGAAAGATAACTGAATGTCAAAGGAACTATATGTAAAATATCATCTCTCAGTTGATTATCATGCCAAAGAAGTCTAAGAACCTGAGAAGATCTGCAGTACAAGAGACTGGCTGAATCGGTCTGTGGTGAGTGTAGACCTCCATGTTGGAAGCACGCAGGAACCAACACTCCACCCCTGACAACAACATTCCCAAAGGACCTAACAAGGCTAAGAGAAGAGACTTGTCCACCTGTAGACAGCTGCATGCCAGGTGCAGTGAAGATCAAAATTTAACTAAAAAGAAAAGACTGATGCAGTTTAGCCAGTGTTTTCAGGTCTCTTTTCTGACCTAGTTTGGGGAGGTGCCCCAAACAAGCAAAAACACATGGTTCTTTCTTTCTCTACTTCCACTTGAATATTCATTATCAGAAAATACAACTTCCTGAAATAGCTCCTAGAGTTTTCACTAGTGATACCAACTCTGAATATTTACACATTAAGTAATATCACAGTTGAGCAAGCACCCACTGTCTGGATAGCATTTTAATAAGGTATAAAGGTTTATAAAAGAATGTAATTCATTTCTAACCTAAATATTTTTCATATGCAGGTAGAAATAAACATTACACTTACAAAGAAATCAATTGTAAATTACAAAGCAACGGGAAAAGAAAAAATTTAACAGAACTTGTGAATAGATTAAAATATAGGAAAGAAAATAACAAAATTAAATGTTGAGGAAAATAATCATTGACATTGATAGTACAACTCTATAGCGAGGATGTGTATTTTATCTTTATATGTAATTATAATACAGACTTCCTGATAAGAGGAAAAAATCAGTGCATTTAAGATTTGAATCAAATGCTTCAAGGATGTAGAGGCTGGGTTGCACACAAGATTTAACTCAATAAAAATGTACAGTTAATTTTTTTCATCTCCAATTATTGATGTCTTCCTGTAGCACTGACCAAAAGCCATTACACAGTGTTCCCAAAGAAAATGCCAATGGGGTGAAAAATGATCGGTCTTGAGGTTTTGTGTATCACGCCTATTTAAAACTCTGGTTTTTAATCTTTGTTTGTTTGTTTTAAGAGAGAGAGAGAGTGAGCTCAAACCCGGGGTTTGGGAGGAAAGAGGAAGAGGAGAATCTTAGGCAGGTTCCACACCCAGCAGCACTGAGCCGAGGCAGGGCTCGATCCCATGACCCTGAGATCATGACTGAGCTGAAATCAAGAATCCCACACCTAACTGACTGAGCCACTGAGGTGCCCCTCTTTTTGAACATAGTACAAATAAAAGCAAAACAAAGAAGTATTTTACGCTGTAATTTTATTTTATTATATTGCGGGGGGGGGCAGAGAAAGAGGGAAAGAGAATCTCAAGCAGGATCTCACATGTGGGGCTGAATCTCACAATCCTGAGATCCAGGCGTTGGCAGAATTCGAAAATCAGTTGCTTAACTGACCAAGCCACCCAGGCACCCCTTACTCTGTAATTTTAAAGCAAACCTTAACTGAATTGTAAATGGGAATGTTTCTATTTTCTGCAAATTCATAATACCAACTATTTTCGAATCTATGGCTATTTATCATTTGCAGATAGAAAGACAACAATAACAACGCAATTACAAAACACATAAATTGCTGCCATTGTTCCACCAGAATGTGTTATTTGTGTAATAATAGTTGTCGATCATTCCAGGCTACATTCCAGCCTATATTATAGGCTACAAAATATGAGGTTAATTTTTATGATAGTATAAACTCACATAATTATTATTAAATGAAAAATTGCCCTCCTGAGCAAAATTGTTTCTTCCAGGAAACAAACAGAAAACAAAATTTCATTTATTTGATACATTTTATCTTTGGGCACTAACCCTGAGTGTGCCGGTTTTCAGGAACTAGGTTCATGATTCAAACTCATAGTGGAGGCCCCCAGTGGGAGCTCGGAAGTCCTACCATCTATAAAGGGCATTAGGTTGAACAAGTTCCTTCACCTTCCCTAAACTTCCCTTTCCTCAACAGTTAACAAACTTTGTTAATAATTACCGTTTTACAGAACTAATGTAAGAATTAAATGAGATAATACACTCATGTGACGACAGATACATAAGCATTCAATATGTGTTATTTCCATATTGTTATAATAAAGCTGAAAAGTACACCTTGATAAACAAGGAATACAGACCTCTTTTCCTCCTTCAAAGGACAGCAAAGACCTCAACAGGTCTTAAAACAATTTAAACCAAACCCTCAACTTGCATCCCAATGTGGGTTACGGGAACAGCTGTGATCAGGTCTGTTGTCATGTTTAAGTCACATCTGAAATTTTCTTCAAAATAAGGACTACTAATTGACCAGCTTTCTCCTATTTTAAAAATATTCCCATCTTCCATTTCTTGTAAAAGGCAAAATCTAACTAATTACGTGACACCAAAGTCTACTAATAACAACTTCCCAGGTTTTTGCTGGAGTCAGAACCTTACCTCTATAAAAACTGAATGTTATCGATATTTATATTTTGAGCAGTGCTCAGAATTTTGGATTTCACAGACCAGCTGGGTTGTTTTTTTTCTTAATTTTGAAAAGTACCATAATGTTGACAACTTTTCATCCTTTGAATTTTTTAAAAAATTAAGAATAGGAATAGGAGTACTTTATTAAATAGACTAACAAAAATAAGCACACTAGGAAAACGTTTAAAGCTATGATCTACTATCAAAAGCATTTAATTAAAGAAAGGATATTTTGACAGACTTCCAGAATAAGGAAAAAGTTCTTTCCAGACTTCCAGAATAAGGAAAAAGTTCTTTCCCGAGCAAGAGTAGCTGGCCACCCCATACTGATATACGTGTATTCACGCTCATTCAGATGCTGTGCTAGTATTCTTTTTTAATCTTTGCCAATCTGACGGTGGGGAAAAGCTCTCTAAATGGAATGTGCTTAACTACTAGGGATATTAAACCTTTGGCATGTATTTGCTGATCAATTTCTTTTTTGTGAACTACCTGGCCATTTTTTTTTTCCCCTTTGGACTTTTTCAGGCAATGTTTTAGTCAAATATTTAATATTATCTTATATTCACAATATACATCATTTAGCTATTTTTAAACAATTTACCTTTTGCCCATCATTTTTGTTTATGGTGTTCCTTGGCATAGGAAGTTCTGAACACTTCAGATCTACCCTATGTATCCTTTACATTTTATTTGCCTGTCAGTTTATAAGGCCCTCACTAACTCCAATGTAGGTATTTGGTACTTATATATTCTTCTAGTTCTTTAATGGTTTCATCTTTTACACATTCGACTCTTAATCTAGCTAGTATTTACCCGGTAGGAGGAAGAAGATAACATTCTTCTAAATAGTTACCCATGGTCTCGGGATTATTTATTACATAATCTATCTTCCTCATATAGTAAGTGGATGCATTAGGGTCTGTTTCTGAACTTCTATTCTCTTTCACTGACCTAACTAATGTACTTGGATTAGTACTGCACTGCTAAGATTACTGAAGGATTTTACATTTTTCATTCCTCCAGATCAGTCTGGAAAGCATTTTCTCATTTCATTAAAAAAACATCCGTGGGAGATAATGAGGACTATATTAGTTAAGATGCTCTACGATGCAAAACCCTGAAAGCCCAATTCAAAGACGTGAAAACAATAAAGGAATTGATTGGTGTTCATAACTATGAATCCAAAAGCAGATAAAATTTCAGCATTGTTTGAAACAATGGCCCCTCTGTGTCATTAATAACCCATGCATCCCCATCTCTCAGCCTCCAGCTTTGCTACCCTAATAGGGTCAAGTTCACCCTAGAGTTACGTCTCCTCGTGGAAGTAGGAAGGCTGCCGGAAACAACCTGGACCATTGCATCCTCACTGATAGCCCGCTGAAGACCGGAGTCACCAGGATTGTTTGCTGTGTGCCATTAGCCTGAATCGTGTCACCCCACCTGTTCTTTTGTAATCAATCACAACTAAGAAAAACAGGATTAAAATTATTTCCTTGGATAAATGAGAGACACCCATAAACTTGGCCTGGAATGGGTATTGAGGAGACAGTCATAACTTTCACTACAATTAGAATTGTTCAAGTGCATTAATTTTAAATGCATTGGTATCTTTATAATTTTGAGACTTTTTATCCAAAGACATACCACCTCTCCCTTTTTATTCAAATTTTCTGCTTTTCTAACATGTATCTTGGTAAGGGCTTGTGGTTTTCTTCATAGACATACAATACATGTATCTATTTCCTACGTCTACCTAATGCCAGATAATTTTTATTTAAGATTCTATTATGAATGGGATCTCATTTTGTTATATTTTCTACATAGTTGTAGGAAAGTTTGCTGGTTTACATAACTGCCAAGTCCTAGAGAGTACTACCCTTCAACACAAGCAAGAGGGTTCTTGATCTGGCCTCACGTTCTACCAGGCCCCCCCACAAAAAAAGTATACTAATAAATACATGTATTAAATAATGCACGAGTCCCTGTTACTCAGGAAGTGACACTTAGAGGTGACAAATGCAACCTGTAATGCTCAACAGCCACTCTTGTGACTAACACTATTCAGGCCCCTGGAAAATATTTCTCCACACTTCTTTCCCTGTGTCCTCAAAATTAAAAAGCAACTTTTTCTAAATATTCTCCAACCGTGACTTTTGAGACAGACCCTGCTCCTAATTAAGAATGGTTTTATTTTCATGAAAATATAAGATTAAATTTTCAAAAGATTGGATGTTAATTCTTCATTTATTTAAATGACTTAATTTTTAGATAATTCTAAATATTTTAGGGAATAAATAATATTTTTAGAAAATGTATTAGAGGGGGCACCTGGGTGGCTCAGTTGGTTAAGCATCTGCCTTCAGCTCAGGTAATGATCTCAGGGTCCTGGGACCGAGCCCCACGTGGGGATCCCTGCTTGGTGGAAGGTCTGCTTCTCCCTCTCTCCCCGTCCCTCTCCCCACTTGTGCTGTCTCACTCTCAAATAACTTAAAAAATATGTATTAGAACATTTAATCTTTCAGGGGCGCCTGGGTGGCACAGTCATTAAGCATCTGCCTTCGGCTCAGGGTGTGATCCTGGCGTTATGGGATCGAGCCCCATATCAGGCTCCTCCGCTGGGAGCCTGCTTCTTCCTCTCCCACTCCCCCTGACTGTGTTCCCTCTCTTGCTGGCTGTCTCTGTCAAATAAATAAATAAAATTAAAAAAAAAAAAACATTTAATCTTTCAAATTTTTGCAATTGCTTTAATTTACATTTTTGATGAAATATTCAGTTGAGTACATTTTTAATGTAATTACATTTTTAAATATTTTAGATCATTACTATAGACAGAACAAAAAATTATTGATCACAATATTAGTGATTTTGCTAAAATGTAAGGGAAATATATTTTGTAGAATTATGACTCGTGTTATTTTATATCAGTACTCATCCTAAAATTCTGACCCCTGATAAGCACACCCAGGTTTGCATGATAATTATTTAATGCAATCATTTTTATATTTTGCCAGCTTACTGTCATGTAGACAGCACAGTTCTACAATTCTGATTTGCATTTTTAATTCTGTTGTACTGGAAGGTTTATCAAGGTAGGGAGGTAAAACATTTTATTTAATAGCTTAATCTAAAATTCCACATAGAAACACATGGTTTGTGGGCCTCCATCTTTCCTCTCATCCAGACCCTGCAACGATTAGGCGAGGACCTGGTCTGAAGTTTTAATGTGGCCTAGTCATGGCTGGATCCAGGGACCGAATGATGTTGCTAGGGGAGGATGACTGCTGACAATCCCGTCCTCTCCTGACCATGCAGTCCTAGTAGAAGGTGGGCTCTCTCAGCATTTCTTATTAGTACTGCTTGGGCCATATGCTCGCCCCCAGACATATCATGGTACCCAGGGAATGTGGAGTCATGACAAGCCTGGCAACATCTCATACCCTTCCCTGTATCTGGGACTGGGCAGGGTTACATGGAGTGGATCAGGGGAGATTCTCTAAAAAAATGCTGGCAGTTAACAAAATTAAAATTACACTGAAATCTAAGGTAGGTACTTAATTTCTCAAATTCATTTTGTATCTTCTGTATGTATGTATGTATGTTTGTATTTATGAGAGAGAGAGAGAGAAATCACGAGCGCGAGCTAGGGTAGGGGCAGAGACAGAGCAGCAGACTCCCCGCTGAGTGGGGAGCCCTACATGGGGCTCGATCCCAGGACCCCAATATCATGACCTGAGCCAAAAGCAGATGCTTAATGGAATAAGCCACCCAGGTACCTCTGTATCTTCACTCTTAATGAACTCTTATTAATTCCATTAATTTTTCTATTGGTTCTTGTGGATTTTCTAGGTAAGCAATGATATAAAAGGCAAATAGTGATAATCCTGTCTCCTGCTTCACAAATTTGTTGTATCTTCTATTTTTATTGTATTACCTTAAACTCTCAAGTCAGGGTCCAGTGGTGGTAAAAGCAGATATCCGTATCTTGTTCAGACCTTGAAATGGATTTGACTTTAGTATTTCGCCATTAAATATCATTTTGATGTTGGCTTAATATATTCTTTGTCCCTTCCATATGAGGTGCTTCCAGAACTAGATGGCCAGTTCTCCCTGGCAAGTTCTGGGGAATCTGGGTCTGCACCAATGTGCACACCACTATATACAAATGCTAATCCAAAACAAACCAAAAAATACACACACACACACACACACACACACACACCCCACAATTCCCAATTGGATCAACTGCTCAAAATTCGAAGTCACTGCCACTTGTGTGACTTTGCATGACTGCATGCTGGTTCTGTTCCCCCAAGTCTGACACAACCCAGAAGCAAGGCTGTCCGGGCAGCAAATGGTGGTCATAAATGTTACCTTCTATTTTTCTGTTTCTTTTGTTCTTTTTCGTGGAGGAACAGAAGTTTATAATTGGCACATAAGCATTTTGTAAGAGAGGGCTCATCAGATTTTAAGATTTATAGCCCATGTTTTATGCAGTTTTTGTACGTGTTTATTTCATTTCACAACCACAACAAAATTTGAACACGAAATGTGCCTACCGGACTACTAGTCAGGAGAAGCAGTGGTAACTGCCTGGTCAGTCACAGACAAATAGGGTCATCAGACGACCTCTGATAAGGCAGGCACGGTGTCTATTTCATTTGCCATAATGGATGACCATGGACAGGTACACAGTAGGTGCTCAGTAAATATTTGATGTATTAAATTGATTCAAATATGTATAGAAGAGTTTTCTCAAGTTACATCATTGGAAAATGGATATTATAGAATTCAGAATATATTTAAGAGTTTTAACAAGAAAATTAACATTTATTCCTGGCCTGCCTGACAGAAAATAATACTCGCAGTGTCAGGAACTTTAATTCTGTAACTACTATAGGCATCATTATCTTCAGGCTGTCAAAGCGTTCTGAGAGGGTGAAGAATTTGCCAAAGGTCCTGAAGCCAGGTCCCCGTCTGACTCCCTCATTCCATTCTAGGGTGCTAACTTTTGTGACAAAATGAGTTTGGCCTTACCCCTTACCATCCCGTCTAAGTGCCCTACCTCATTTACCCCCGTCATCCTGTATAGCTCCTTCTTGTCATTATTCGCAATTATCTTATTTGTTTACTTATTAATATCCAACTCCCTTGAGAGATGTCAGGGTATACATGACAAATGTTCAATTTATCCAGCTTGTTCACAGCCATAGCCTGGTGCCTACAACATCGGAGGTGCTCAATGAGTATTTTTGAATGTACTGAATGAATGACTGAATGGGCTGAAGTGATTTTTGTAAAACTAGGGAAATTAACCTAAGTAAAGAGAATGTACCCAGGGTGAGCTAGTAACGTAGAGAACTAGCAGCTCGCACGAGCATATGGCTCTTTTGTCTCCTACTCCCTGACTAAAACCCTACTCTTACTGCTTTCAAATATGGCACTATTCCTACACAAGCTACATGATCAGACAATATTCTTTCAAATCTTTTATTTTTTCTAGAATCATGAGCACATAAGGAACATAAAAAGGTCACCTAGTCCATTATCCAGCATCCAAACAAAGCCTGGCCCAGAAAACAGAAAAAATCTCAACTCAAGGAGAAATGTTATTTCCACCAATCAGTTCAACTGTTCTAAGAGCCCAGAATTAAGGAACTTGAACTTGTGGATCTGGGCCACAGCCGTGCTTTATTCTGTGGTAGCCATAGAGGACAGTACAACCAGCCAACCATCCCGAAAATACATTTCTTTGTCATTATAAACACTACATAAAACAAACCAGATGGATTAGAACAAATCTCTTGTCACTATTCAATAAACAACTCAAGCTTTATGCTTTGTTCATAATAAACATTTAAAAATGTGTTTATGGGGAGTTTTCCATGGTACCATACATGCTTTGATGTATCATGATAAAAATCAGTATATATACTTCAACAAACAGAGAACTAGTTTGAGAAACATGGGGAAGTCTACGCGACAGAATTTCACATGGCCAATAAAAATCCTGTTTTAGAAGAATATTTAAGAAGTGGGGAATGCTCTCTGCTCATCTTTGCATCAGTCATGGTCCTTCCAAGGAAGAGATGGTACACTCGAACGGGATGACCGTGCTAAGTGACTACTTACAATGTACCAAGGAGGGATAGAAGAAACCACCCAGAGAGGGTGAAGCACCCAGCGCGGGCAATGCTGGAGAGCTGCTGTTGTGTGGGAACCAATATGCCTGTAAAAGTTACAATAAATATTTCTCTTCCCCTTCCCTTGTAATTCTTATAATCCTCGCTGGGATGCAGATGGATGGGAAAGAAGCTTGGTGCCCTTAGCTACCCATTCTGTTGGATGGGGTAAGGATGGAGGGCATGGGCTGTTGTTACAAAGTCTGTTACCACTTCAGTATCATCAGTGTGACAGGAAGCAGATGCCAGTTCGTTTAACTTTAAATGCTGGGGCTGGTCAGGTAACTTGCTATCAAGAATCACAGTACAGGGGCACCTGGGTGGCACAGTCGTTAAGCGTCTGCCTTCGGCTCAGGGCATGAACCCGGCATTCTGGGATCGAGCCCCTCATCAGGCTTCTCTGCTAGGAGCCTGCATCTTCCTCTCCCACTCCCCCTGCTTGTGTTCCCTCTCTCGCTGTCTCTCTGTCAAATAAATAAAATCTTTAAAGAAAAAATAAAAGAATCACAGTACAGAGCGGTCAGTTGAGGTTGTAAAAAAGACAACGTTTCTGAGGCCGTTCCTACAAAAAATCCTTCTGCTGTTCACACCAATAAAGGACACTTGGCTACCTAGTTGCTCTTTTATCAAAAACGAGTTTTTACTGGTGAATTGGTGACTTGTTCACTGGCATGACAAATGTTCAAAATTAATTATCACTGGTGAAATTAAAGGTATTCAAAGTATGTGGATTAGCTCAAATGGCTTAGAAACACTCTTTGTACAAATATAGTATAAAACAGTGACTTATCACATTTACTATTAGGGATAACATGAGGGTTTGGTTCTGTAACTGGTCCCATACGAACTACTGGTTTCAGAGGAGTTGTGGCTGCATGATTTTTTTGCCCTGAGAATGTAATGTCTGTCTTTAATAAACTTTGCATAGGAGATAAAGTCAAAGCACTTGCAAGAACAGGGCACTGGAATTCCACTGGGTTTATATAAAGTTTGAATGAACTGCTTTTGGCTACTTGCTGATGAATGCTTAATAAAAACCTGTATGTGTGCCTGAATTCTGCCTGAAACCTGCTGTTATTATTACTGGTAGCAAGTTTGTGAGAGTGGGTAGCCACACCACCCCTCTGATAGCTATCATTATTCACCAGAAAGAACACAAGAGTCGTGCATGCCTAAATGACTGAGACTCAATTCGCAATACGTATTTTGTTAGCCAGGCCAAATCCAGAGGACACTGAAAGAGTGGGTATTATTTTTATCCTTCTAGAACAATCTATTTATTCAGAATTCATTTACAAGAATATTTTCACATTCTATTTTTTGGAGTAAATATATTGATTTCTTCATGTAAAAATCCCTTTCGTTCTACTTTACCAATTCATTCATTGTAATAAATTGTAATAAGTGTTGGCTGATCAATGTTCTTCATCAGGGGTCAGGAAACTATAGCTTGAGGGCAAAATCTGACCTGCCATCTGTTTGTGTCTAGCCCGCAAGCAAGAATGGTTTTTAGGAATTAAAAAGGTTAAGGCTGCAGCATTATTTACAATAGCCAAATTATGAAAGCAGCCCAGTGCCCAGTGACAGATGAATAAATATAGATTTGATGTAATTATGTGTGTATATATATATATACATATATAAACAGAGTATTACTCAGCCATATAAAAGAATGAAATCTTGCCATTTCCAACAACATGGATGGATCTAATGCTAAGTGAAATAAGTTAGAGAAAGACAAATACCATGTGATTTCACTTCTTGTGGAATTTGCAAATGAACAAAGAAAAAAACCAGACAAGCCAATAAACAGACTCTTGACTACAAAGAACAAAATGATGATCATTCCTGAGGAGAGATGGGTGCAGGACTGGATGACATAGGTGATAGGGATTAAGATTACACCTATCATGATGAGCACTGAGGAATGTACCAAATTGCTCAATCACTATATTATACATCAGAAACAAATATAACACCATATGTTAACTATACTGGAATTAAAAAAAAATTATACTATATATATATATATATATATATATATATATATATAAGTACATAAAGCTTACAAAAAAAAGGTTAAGAAAAAAGACTAATGACATATGAAAATTATGCAAAATTAGATTTCAGTGTCCATAAAGTTTTATTGGAACACAACATCATTCATTTGTTTACCTATTGCCTATGGCTGCTTTTGAGCTATGACAGAGTTGAGTAGTTGTGACAGAGACTATTTGGCCCATGAAGCCTTAAATACTTGTTATCTGATCCTTTACAGGAAAAAAAAATGCTGAAACCCTTCCCTTGATAATGGTGATATACCATTGAACCAGCCAGAATATATGCTCAATTCTCACGGAGCTTAGATTCTGAAAGGAGATAAAGAAACAAACACAAAAATACCCAACGGCAGTAAGTGCCATGGTGAAAATAAGGCTAAGGTGACAGAGAGCGACACCAGGCCTACTTAGATGGAATGCCCCACAAACCTGAGGAAGGGATATTTGAATGGAGCACTAAATGACAAGGGGATAACCCTGTGAAGATGGGGACCCTCCAAGCTTGCAGTATTGAGGGAGCAAGAAGAGGCCAACGGAGCAGGCGGATGGCCAACGGGGAGAAGGTGATAGAACAGCGTATGTACTCCCCATGCCTTCAGAGCTTGTCAGGGACGCTAACAATCTCCCTGAAACTTGGTGAGCACAGCTGAAGTCATTAGTAACCGCCACTTGGCCAATGTCAAAGACACGGCGTCGCCATGGCAGACAGGCTGAGAGTTTGCACCATTTCCCTCCACTCACACTCCCAAAAGAGGCTGCAAAATTACCCTTTTCCTTCCTCTCTTCATCTCTGAAGTGTCTGGAAATGATGGGAGCAATTCAGTGGACATCAGTTAAAGTAACAAGTAAGCCTTGCAACATGCTAGGTCCACAAGCTACCAACTCCAGACAGCGGAGCCGAGGGCTGAGGGCAGTGCAGTTCCCCACCCCCTCACCAGTCCGGCCCAGTGTTCCTAGTCCAGGAGTGGAAGCTGACTTTGTCTCCACACCCATCCACCATCACGGGTTATATATACTGTTGTGTGTTGTGGATCTGGGGAGAGGAAAGAAATTTAACCCAGGCCATCACTTCAGTTGCTACAACGGTAGTTCACAAGTAAAAGCACGTGATCATACTCAACTTCAACGGGAAAAGCTTTACTTAAAATATAGGACTTTTGTGTTATCCCTTTGCAAACATTTACATATGTTTTTAATGAGTATGGTCGGCGGGAATATCAATTTTTAAAACCAATACTCCTATGAGTATAAGGAACTCAGCACCTTTTTTAAGATAAACAAGTTTCACAAAAGAGAAGAAATGTAATTAGAAATGTATTAAGGCCTAAAAAGCTGTTTTTAACTTGTTTCCTAAGAAACCAAAAATAGAATTGACAAGTCTAACTTCCAAAGAAGCTTAGATCTACTTAGTCTATTATTAAATTTTCCTGTTCAGATTTTCAGAATCACTAACTTCAGGGGTGAAGAAATCTTACATGAAATAAAATTAAGTTCTCCACTTAACTTTGTTTATAATTCTTCTACTCATGAAAACGGACCTTCACGAACAAAGAAACGGCACTGTTGCTCTCCAGCAGGGTAGTAACATATTTAGCAACCATGAACACATTGCAATTCTTACATAACCACAAGCGACACCAAGAGAGTCTGCTCAATTTATGCAAAGAAAAATTCCTGGCAGCTAAAGTTACTTGTTTTTCATAAATTCGGTCATTGGAAATGAAACCTCTCAATAGATAGGAAACCATCAGCTCGTCCTTCTACGACATTTCCTATCCTAATTGCTATCTTCAGTGTGAGAAGGCCACTTGTGACTGAAAACTAAGCTCCTGTATCTTTATGGTTCTTTTAAGTAGTTTTGTGACACTTAAAGGGCCCATATCTGGGGCTGGTGCAGAGCAGAAACGAAGGAAAGCCAGCAGCAAACGGGAAAAGGAGATCCGCCCATAAACTTCGAAAGCCAGCACGCTCGGCCTCATGCAACTGCTCCACTCCCCTAACAGGCTCCTTCTGGAAGAGGAGCAGTAAAAGGTTAACCGTGACCGCATAATGATGTTCCATTCCAGGAGTGCAGAAGCTTCAGATAAAGTTAAGAGACCAAGAATATAAAAGACATACCCTCCTTCCTGTGGCTTGTCTGAATCCTAACCTTTCCTTCTCAAATCCCCTATTCAGTATCCCTGCTCTCAAGACTTTTCAAAATCTAGCCAGAGATATGAATAGGCTTCCACCCATCAAAGAGATGATGTCTGGTCTATGACAAAAAGTGTTTTGGAGGCACCTGGGCGGCTCAGTCGGTAAAGTGTCTGACTCTTGATTTCAGCTCATGATTTCGGGGTCCTGAGATCAAGCCCCGTGTTGGTCTCTGCACTCAGCATGGAATCTGCTTAAGATTCTCTCTCTCTTGCTCCCAGTTCCCCACTTGCATGTACACGTGCACGCTCTAAGAAAAGGTTTTCTAAAAAGTGTTTTTAGTAAAATGTAACTGGATTTGGGGGTAGAAGTTTGCCAACTGTATATAACTGACAATCAAATACCATTAAGTATCACCAAATTATAAAAAGGAGATAAAAACTGGAGCCAGATTCCTCCCTGGGGGCTACTTAGGAGGATGAAAAACAGCTGTAGCCCCTCCCAGGCTTTAAAAGAAAAAGGGGTGCCTGGGGGTCTCAGTCGGTTGAGCGACTCTTTATTTTGGCGTGGATCATCATCTCAGGGTTGGGAGATGGAGGTCACAATGGGCTCCGTGCTCTGAGTGGAGTCTGCTTAAGATTCTCTCTCTCCCTCCCCCTCTTCCCCTGCCGCACACTCTCTCGGGCGTGCACTCTAAAATAAATAAATCTTAAAAAAAAAAAAAAAGAAAAGAAAAAGAGAAAAAAGAAGAGAAGGGGAGGCAAGTTACAGGCACCTGCAAGGCTAGCCTCCCAAGGGCTCACAAGTATATTCCTGGGGAATAGACTACTCACCTAACAGTGAACACTGAGATCTCTGAATATAAAAACTGACTGCTGATTCATTTAACCCAAAGTCAGATAGAGACACGCTGCGGGAATGAGGAAAGTTAAGTGTGGTATAAGCAGTGTAACAGGGTTACGGCCTCATCTATCATAATAACACATCAACAGATTCATCGATCATAATAAAAAGTCAATAGAAATCTATATACTTTATACTTTAAGTATATTATTTAGAAATTCAAAGGAACACCAAAGAAATCATTAAAACAATTGTTGAGGAGTAGGATGGGATGGTTTGGAGAGGGGAGGCTGCTATTCGTTACTTTTAGCACTCTTTGACTTTTAAAACAAGGGCAGTTATTTTATTGAAAAACAAAATTAACTTAGAAAAACACAAGGCAGTAGTTTGCTTTAGAGGAAAAAAAACTATTAATTTTTGTGGGCCTTTCCTGTGAGCTGTTTGTCAAAAATGTCTAGAGGAACACAGATATAGCTGGGAGCCTACACCTAGTTTGAAGTCCAATTCCTAGAGGCTGAAGACTGCCTAGCAAGTTTTCTGATATAAGGGCCAAATAAAATTATGTGTGTATTTATATCAGTGATGCCCATATTCTAGAAATGCAAGGTTGGAGGGGGCACCTGGGTGGCTCAGTAGGTTAAATGTCTGCCTTCAGCTCAGTTCGTGATCCCGGGGTCCTGGGATTGAGTCCCACATCGGGCTCCCTGCTCTGCAGCGAGCCTGCCACTCCCCCTGCTTGTGTGCATGCTCGCCTGTGCTCTCTGTCAAATGAGGGAGAAAGAGAGAAAGAAATGAAAGGTTGGAAGAAGGGAAAGGGTCTCACGGGCATGACCACAAATTTACAGAAACCAATAAGAGCTGGGCAGACCCAACAAGTTAAGAAGAACACCACAGAAGGACTGAAGAACTCAAGAACACAGTGACCATTTGGCATTAGCCCAAATGATGCTACACACGTTAATTGGCCCTGGAACAGTCATTGCGGAAATTACCAACTGGAGCTGTCCAGAAAAGGCTAACATCTGTAAAATAGCTTCCCACTGGGGCAGAGGGGGGAGAGGTAAAGAGATGAATGTAATACACTTCAGTAGTTTACAAAGAAGAACATCTCAAATTGTTTAGGTAAAAAAACAAAATAAAACAAAAACACCTCTAACATTCCTAATTGGCTCTTTCGGCAGCAAAATCAAGTTTTACAAATCCCAACAGGTTTAAAGGGATGGCAATTGGTGCCAAAAATAAAGTTTTGGCTCATCTTAGCCGTGTTTCACCTTGGTTGCCCATTTTACATGCCGTTTAATTGAACACGTGCCATACAAATTTTGCCTTTGTCATCCTTGGCTCTCCAGAAAACTGCAGAAAGTTTTATTTCTAGTGGTTACAGATACAGCCAGACTATAATTAATGTATTATCTATAATAATCATCCTCCCCAGTACTGGTGTTTCATCATCCATGTTACATTTTCCCAAGAAATGTTTTATATTCATTTTCACAGTTCTTCTTTATTAAATGGAGTTTCTTACTTTAATTCAATGATTACCATATATATTTTTAAAGAACTACACAGATGTATAATAACTGATTCTATTACACCTGTCTAAACATTATCCTAGTAATGTGTGTAAAGTTCTATTATTAACACTTGCCTTGGTAATATCCCATTACTTTTTACGGTCCCTAATTCACCATTCATGTTGCTTTTTTTCCCTTTATTGAATATTTTGATGTAGCAGATTTGACAGTTTTGCTGGGCATGTTTGGATAGAGCCAACAGCAAAATGGACAGTTTTGAGAGGTCTATACCAAAATATAAAAACACTTTATTATAAATTACAGTAATACTAGGGGTGGGGGAATAGGATGGCGTGAGACTCTGGGATGGCACAGGAACCAGGAGGAGAGTTTCTGGTTTGCTTATAATATGGTAAGTTTTTTTACATTGGCTTGTGGGGTACCTGGGTGGCACTGTTGGTTAAGCGTTCAACTCGCTTTCGGCTCAGGTTGTGATCTCAGGGGCATGAGATGGAGCCCCCCCCCACCCGCCAGTCGAGCTCCACACTTAGTGCAGAGTCTGCTTAAGACTCTCTCCTTCTGCCTGTCCCACTCCACACACGCTCTCTCTCCCTAAAATAAATCTTTAAAAAAAAAATTAGCTTGTTATTTAGAACTTAACAAAATATTCCAGACTCAAAACAACTACATCCATACAGAATGACAACAGACCGTTAGCCATTACTCTCTTTAGGGAGCTCCTACTCAACTCTCCCCCCACAGGCTTCCTCATGACAGTCTGAAGTACCGTAAATAAAATTACAGACAACACAACATTTATACATCAAATACTTCACTATACAGCTCTGAAAAACAAACCCCTTTCATACATAATCATGATGTTACTATCACACCTAACAAATTTAACACCAATTCCTTAATGTTCTTTAGTTCCCAGGCCATATTCAAATGTCGCCCAATGGTCCCTCAAGTATCTTTCTCAGCTGGTTTATCCAAATCGAGGGAAAAAAAAAGTATATTTTTGACAGAAATCTAGAAAAATATTACAACTATGAAATCTAGAGGGCTATTCCCTCACTTTATTCATTTGAAAATATTTATAATATAATGCCCAAAATAATTAAATCATTACGTTTTTGCACATTTGTCTACATACATGAAAGAGGAGAGAAGTTTCTCGATCATGTTACTGAGTCCTGTCCTGTTCAATATGGTCATCAATTACTTGGACAATGATGTAGAAATAGGTTTATCAAGTTTCTCAGTTGATGAGCTGGGAGAAATAATGGATATGTTGGATAACTGAATTAAGACCCCAAAACGTTCTAAATGTAACAAGGATTGGTGAAATGAGTGGTGATCCATTGGGGATATTTTTATGTTCAGCCAAAGCTGGGAGTGGAAAGACAACAGATATAGTAATGAGGAAGGGACCTAAGCATTGCCATGATCCTTTATCAAGAGGGGCCGCTACCCTTCCCCGCCTGTGAGCTCTCTCAGTCAGCTTTACATTACCGTGGATACCGGGATGGCCAATGTCCAACTAAGAAATGGAACAAAGGGGTGGTATGAAGGGCAGGAGTACAAAAGCCAAACTGCTGCAAAAATCTTGGTGGGTCTGTGGTTCCGGGAGCACTTCAAGGGGAGAAGCAAGGCAGCCCACGTACCTGGCTGCTGAGAAGGTGAGTACTGTTCAGGCATCGACCTCAGGCACTCGGCCTGGCCCACAATCAGAGTCCCTAGTTCAGTTTGGCAGATTTCACAAGGACAGCGGTGTCAGCCAAACTGGAGATGCAGACATGTTGGAGCAATAAAATATCACAGTGTCAGAATGAGTGCCACCTCGGCATACAGAGTGACAAGGGAAGCAGGGGGGTCTCAGTTTCTAAGAAGGGTGAAGTCCTTGACACAGTGCCCAAGACCCTTTGGGGTCAAACGCTCGTCTTGCTTCATCCTGTATACGTATTCTCTGTTCACTTGTCCCTCTTTGCTCGAGTCTTCGAGGGCAGAGACTACGTCCTCATCTTTGTATCCACAGTTCCATCACTCTACCTGACTGCTCTACAGTAGAGACTTCAAGGAGTGAATGCTAACCTACAGGAAACAGGCAATCATCAGTGCATTAGATCATGTATCAAAGATTTTACATAATGCTCTGGACGCTCTCAAGGCAGTATCACAGCCGTATGGAAAATACACTCTTCAGTCTCCTTGGCTGGCTGACCCAACAGCATGACGATAACTGAGGCCGCACCCACATAAAAACAACGATGAGGCACCACCGGTTAAGGCTCCAATTTTGCACATAACTGTCTGAACTAAAACGCACAGCCGCAAACTTAGAAGAGAGTTCGCACTAGTGTGTTCTGGTGTAGGTAAGGCACTGTATTTTCTTCAGTAAGTTAAGCTGGGTGGTTCTGACTCAAAACCCTTGTAAGGGTTCCGGGGATTTTTGGAGAGCTAATCTGCAAATGGCCATTAATTGTCAATAAAGAGCCATCTAGATTTCCTGCCAGAAGAGCTACCTAAGGTCCAAGGGGCATTGGCTTTCCCCTGGGGTAGGATAGGGAGGGAGACTCTTTGGAAGACTAGATCAGAGTGCTTTACTCATACCAAGACGATCCCACCCCCACCCCCCACCCCTCCAGCCTGAGGCACCTGTGAGCAGACTGGACACAGCTTTGTAAACCATCTGATCACAGATAGGGCATGGTGATACTAGGCATTATTTTCAAGGACTGTTGCCTTCCACCTCAAGTTCTGGAGGACTTCTGTTGTCTCTAAAGTGTAAGAGAGAAAGAAGACAGAGAAAGACAGAGAATGTGTGTGTGTGTTATATTAGATTACTTCTCAGGTTCCTTCTAGATTTAAAATTTTAAGATGATTGCTTCCAAAGTACTACCCAACAGCTTGGGAATTTGTGACTGGTAGCATGCAAAACATACTCATGACTGCATGAAGTAAGGCAGAGCACCATAAAGGGAAACAGAAAACCCACAAGATGAATGTGAGTGTAGTAAGATATAAATCTCGAACCATTATAAAGGTAGTATTGCTTAACTCCCCTAGTCTACACAGTGTCTTCAAGATGGGTATGTGGGAAATAAGGCTGTTTGCCACAAAGAGGACCTGAAAAGGATAGACATATAGTCCCAAATGCCCCTAGTTGCCATTTATATGAATTCATCTCAACTTTTTAATCCACTTGTAATTTCAGTTTAAATTGCTCCTTTGCCAAATCTCTTCCTCATATTTCCTGCAGTGTTCTCTCAGGCCTACTGCCAAGGCCACTCAATGCAATCCAACAAGCATTTCTGCCTCCAGTCTTTACCACTTCAACTCATCCTGCACATTTCCTTAATGCCTTCTTTTAAATCCTGATTGGGTCATATATATACATACACACACACACACACACACACTCACTCACTCCCTCCCTGCCACCGCCCCCACCCTGCAAAGCCTTCAATAGCTCATTGGTACAAAAGGAATTCAAGTCAAAACTCCGAAGCCTGGCAGTTAAATCCTTACCAATCAGGCTCCAGCTCATCTTCATCAACGTCCCCAAAACAAGAAGTCTAAACTCTGTGTGGTCTGAACTATTCCTGTTCCCACATGCACTGAAGGTTCACTCCTGAAAGTTACACCTTGGCCCATGCCACTTTGTCTTTTGTGGAGTCCCCTTCTTTCATTCTCCTCTAAATATTCCAATTCTATCCACCCCCAGAGCCCAGACTCCATAGTTTTAACCTCCTCAGCTAATAGGTAATCGTTTAAGGCTCAACCTTTGAGGTTCAACCACACTTCTTTACCATTTTCCAGAAGGTTCCCTATATTGGTAATTAACTTTCACAGGCGTAGTTTTCTTTCCTCGGGTAAATTGTCATCTCCAAGGTCAAGGACTTTAGCTTTTTTCTTTTTGTCTTCTGATTTCCTTAACTGCCCAGTATAATGCTTCACGTGGCAGGTGCTCAATAAATATGGAGCAATGACTGATCCCAACGTTTGTGAACCACTTGTCTTTGGCTTAAATTATTTTGCCCACAAACACCAAACTTCAGAATTGTCTCTCTAGTTTTATCGTGCCACAAATGAATGAGTTTCCTCAATTTAAAAAAAATAACGCAATTCACAAGTGTGCTTGTTGTTTAGCATAGAGGGTCTCAGAGACAGATTCTGGCAAACAATACCTCTTGTAGCATTTAACAAGGGTGAGTCACTTTAAACTAGACAAGTCAGCATTATATTCTAGAAATCTCTTCACATTGTGACTGATACGGGAAAACTCAATGACTTCAGGCATACTAAATCAAAAGTGTATCTTGATAAATCACAGGTGATTCTCATATGTGGGCTTGAGTATAGTCAATATCCTCCCTACTGAAAATTTAATCCATGGATAAGAAAAATGCACATCAGTTGGGAGCTTGTTAGAAATACAGAGTAATAGGCTCCACCTCAAACTTATTCAGTAAGAATTCTGCCTTTAAACAAAATCCTCAAAGAACCAAATATTTGTGCACTGAAATAATTATGTTTAAATGCCCCACTTTTTCATAAAAGCCTCAGAAGTTATAAAGGTTATAATTTCTCAAGGTGATTCGTTTATTTCTACTATGGAAATTTAATAAACAAAATCCCAAGGTGATTTTAAAAGCACTTGCGAACCCGTAAATGAGCACAGCTGATTTCATAGGGGTTTTTGGATGTAGGCATCAAGGAGTATGGAATTTTCAGGGCGCCTGGGTGGCACAGTGGTTAAGCGTCTGCCTTCGGCTCAGGGCGTGATCCTGGCGTTATGGGATCGAGCCCCACATCAGGCTCCTCTGCTGGGAGCCTGCTGCTTCCTCTCCCACTCCCCCTGCTTGTGTTCCCTCTCTCGCTGGCTGTCTCTATCTCTGTCAAATAAATAAATAAAATCTTTAAAAAAAAAAAAAAAAGGAGTATGGAATTTTCTCATCTTTTCAAAATAGCTTATACCACGGGCTCACACAGATTGCTGGACTCTACCCGCAGGCTTTCTGGTCCAGTAGGTCTTAGGTGGGACCCAAGAATAGGCATTTCTAGCAAACTTCCAGGTGATGGCAATGGTGACGCTGCTGGGGCAGGAACTACAACGACTGGGTTGCGCCATCCAAAAACAACATGCCTTCTATCCTGGGAACTTTGCTGCAAGCGTACTCCCAGCAGAAGGGAGAATACTGAGCTAGTTCATAGGGAAGAGAAAAAGAAGTGGCAGCAAAATAATTCATTTTTGTTACAGGAAGGTAGTTGTTAACACGCCTTTGTACACAATGGGGTAAAAACAGCTGAAGAAGTTACTATAGCAACAGCTATGTTCTCCACAAAGTCTTTCTCACCAACAAAAGGAATCCCACCTTACACCAATTCTGTTTCAACACGGAGACTTACCAGAAACAAAAATTTGGGAAACATCCCATTCCTTAAACACTAGGAGAGAACAATACAGATTTAAGATGGATTTGAAAAGGACTCGAGGCCTGGATTTGGATTCTTCGGGCAAGCAATGAAACCAAAGTGTAAGCTTTTATCAATATGGCTTTAAAACAAGAAAAGGAGAGTTGAGAAGTGTTAAAAAAAAAAAAAAAAAGCTTATAAATTTTTCAATGTCTTTTTAAAAAGAATCCCAAATACCTTTTTTTAAACAAAAACTCTGAAAATCATAAATAGAACAATATACATATAAACCAAAGAGCTCCACCTAGAGTTTGAAAACAGGGTCTCATTACTGGAACACAAATGACAAAGCACTATTTACCCGTATCTTACTGATACACTACTTTTCACTGATGTCGAAAAATTTTATAAAACCTTTATAAAAAGGCTAACTTTCTCAAGTGTGAATTAATGTTAACTAAAAGGAGAAAGTAATTTTTTATAATCCTGTCTGTAACCTATTTTTCCCCTCTAATAATTCAGTTTTCTGTGAAGGATTTAAAAACCAGTCTCTTAAAGCAATTTATTTAAAAAGTGGGGATAGTGTTCATCACAGCACAGAGAAGACAGCCTAAAAAATGGTGTGTGGGGCACCTGGCTGGCTCAGTCAGTTAAGCATCTGACTCTTGATTTTGGCTCAGGTCATGAGCTCAGGGTTGTGAGAGCCAGCCTCGTGCTGGGCTCCGCTGTGTGTGGAGCCTCCGTAAGATTCTCTCTCTCCCTCTGCCCCTTCCCACCGTTGGGCACACATGCTCTCGCTTGCGAGGAAAGAGGAGGAAAGGGGGCAAAGAGGGGCAAAGAAAATGACTCTCACCTGAACTTGCTGTAGGACCTTGAGCAAGAGGACTTCCAGCCCTGAGTTTTCTCATCAATAGGGGTTCCACAAGATTAGTTCTCAGCCCTGGCTGCACATTGGAATCCCCGGGGAGCAACAGAGATGAACTGGTGTCTGGTTCCCACCCCCACAGATTTAATTGCTCCAATGTGGGGGCCCAACCTCATTGACATAAAAAAAAAAAGCTGCACAGGTGACTCCAGCGTGCAGATTGGTTGCATCAGACCACATGATCAAGCTCTTGGCCTCAGGTGTCCGCTGCTCGAGGCAGTGGTTCTCACGTGTCAGGTGCTTCAGAGTCACCTGCAGGGCTTGTTACAACAGGCCACTGGACCCGCCCCAGGGATTTTGATTCAGTAGGGCCCACGAATTTCCATTTCTAACAAGCTGCCACCGCTGATGCTGCAGGCCCAGGGTCATACCTGGAGGATTGCTGTGCCAGCAGAGGACTTCAAAAAGACATTCTCCAAATTCCCCAAATAATTGTTCCTCTACCCTAACCAGTTAGATATTGTTAATTAGCCTCCCTGACTCCTCCAATCGCTCCCCCGCCAGTTCCTACACCACACTACCAACACACTTAACATCCAACCCACAAATCCTATTGTTACTCCCTCGCCTAACACTCTTCAGTGACTCCCGGTGCTAATACAGGGAAAGGCCAAATTAACGTGACATTCAAAGCTTTTCGCAGTTTGACCCCAACTACTTTTCTACTCAATTTCCAGTAGTCCCTGTCATCTGCCTTGCTCCAGTCACTTGTCCCCAAACACACAAAGGAGGCTCTTTCGGCTCAATGCCTTTGTACCGAATATTCCTTTCTCCTGGAACGTCCTTATTTTCCCTTTTCTTCCTAACCTGTGTCACCATTCACTGTACCAGGTATTGTGTGAGGCACTGGGAATTTAAGGAAGAACAGGACAATCCCCTCCTGTAAGGGGTCTCGAGGGGTGTGATGGACATTGCTGAACAGTGAACCCAACACGTCTTAATTATCCCTTCTCTCTCACTATATTGTGTGTGTGTATGTGTGTATATATATATATATACATATATATATATTTTTTACTTTCTGTATATTAGGTTTTGAATCTTAAAAAGCCTTCTGGCTGGGGGTGGGGAAAGTGGAGACTGCCGGGGGGCGGGGGGGAACTAACCCATTCTTAGAGATAGCAGAGTTCAGCCTAGAGTACACCTTTAATATGCAAACAAACCAATCCAGAGCCCTACACCTTCTCCATCATACCCGTGCATCCCAGAGCGCAATATTCCTCTCCCTAAACATCCCAGGGCCAGGTACCAGGCAGCTAAAACCCAAAGCCCTCTGCAATTCTTCAAACTACCCAGTCCTCAACTGTTCACCATGCCCTGTCTTGCCTTTCCCTCGGAAATCCTTACACAGGCTCTGGCCAAGCCTTCCCTTTGCTCCCTCCTGATGCTGGGGTTTTCCCCTGTGACCCTGTGTGGCAGGTCATATCCTCCGTCTCAAGGAGCTGACGTATAAAAACTCTTTTCTGAAGCTGCTCTGTCTCCTCTTGTTGGCCACGCCAGACTGACCATCTCATAAAAGAACACAAAACACTTACCTTCGTATCAGGTGCTGGAAAAGCTGATCACAGTTACAGATGGCCAGTGGACAAACAAGAAAGTGTGCCGCAGGCTTCTGGGAAAGTTCGCTTCCAAGACAAAAAAGAATAGGCCCAGAACCATCCCTTCCTTCAGCCTTGAATGTGGGTGAGGCTAGAACCTGGGGCGGTCATTTTATAGCCACGAGGGAAGGCGCCTGAGAATCCTTCCCACCAAACACCTGACTCGGATAATAAGACAACTACCTCCAACATCCCCTGACCTTCAGGGTCCTTTATCTCTGCAAAGAACCAATCCCTGCCTGTTTGAGCCACTTGTTTATCAGGTTTCCTGTTACTTACAGCTGAAAGCCTTCTCTTGGGGTGGAGGTGGGGGAGAGTAAGCAAGTAATCCTTCCTAACAGCTGTAGTAAGTGTCGAGAAGAAATGGAGCATGCGCTGAGAGGGTCTAATGGGACTAATCAGAGAAAAAACTCCAGGCAGAGAGCAGCTTCTGCAAAACTCCTAAGGGTACACGAGCATGGTGTGGCGGAGGGACTAAAAGTCAGTGGGAAGAACAGTGGCACAAGAGGCCAGCAGGGAGGCGCGGCTTGACTGCTCCCCAAGGCAGGAGGGGCTCCCTTGCACCGTGCACCCCCCGTACTCCATTCCCAGGCCCCACCCTGTGCTCAATCCACCTGTTTGCCTCTTTTTCCCCAGTTAGACTGGACTTGTCACAATAACTTCAATCATCTTTGTACCCCCAGCACCTACCAGGGGGACATGGGAAGACACATACTAAATACCGGCTGGATAAAACATTATCATGATAGAACATTTTAACTATTAAAAATTATCCCCCAAAGTCATAATCCAATAAGGGAACTGAATGATTACTATTTTCGAGGCCCCTTTCTGCAAGTAAGTCCCACCACCCACACAGGTACGCCTTCTTCACATGATTGACTGAGATGCTTCTTCCAAGAGGACCTTAATAGGATTAAAATACTAGGTGAACTCTGATAAGCCTAACAGCTCTATAAGTTCCTAATTTTGAGTACTTTCTAAAATCACTAGGATCTTGACTTTAATACCTCAGCAAAAGAGAAACAGAAATAGTTCCATTATGAATCAAAATTGTGTCTGTATTTATTTATTTGTCAGTATTTTTAAAAAGCGAGTTTATGGATGACTTTATTTCCATTTCTTAATTTTTATAATTGTCTTGATTCACTTGAATTACCTAAAGCTATACAACGGTTTACTTAACAAAAGTACATAGAACAAAACTTCCTCATTCATGAGTCCTTAGTTTATTCAGTATTTATCTGAAAAATAATATCTTTTATAATTAAAAGTGAACCACCAATTTACATTTGAAGTGCACATAGCCTTTGTTTGACTCATGTCTAGGAAGCAATACTTCAAAACTATAGGGATATAGGGATAAGTATAGAATGTCAGTTTTGGCGGTGGGGGGAGGGTAGCAGAGAACAGGCTATTATTGGTGAGAATTGCTGGCATAGGATGAAAATAAAAAGTAAACCAATTTCAGGGGCGCCTGGGTGGCACAGCGGTTAAGCGTCTGCCTTCGGCTCAGGGCGTGATCCCGGCGTTATGGGATCGAGCCCCACATCAGGCTCCTCCGCTATGAGCTTGCTTCTTCCTCTCCCACTCCCCCTGCTTGTGTTCCCTCTCTCGCTGGCTGTCTCTATCTCTGTCAAATAAATAAATAAAATCTTAAAAAAAAAAAAAGTAAACCGATTTCAGTTGGTTTTCTCATTTTCAGGTTCCCTACACACATGCACCCTCATTGCCTATAGCAGGCAGATGCTCCCACCGCCCTGCCTGGTACGCAGCTGCTTGTCCCTGCCCCCGCCACACCCCCAGACGCAAGGCACTGGCAGCCTCCTCTACCTGTGCAGCTCTCAGCTCGGATGTCAGCTCCACAGAAACCTCCTCCCTGGCCATCCCATCTGAAGTAGGAACACCACCACCACTCCCTTCACAGCATTTACTACTATCTGAAAATATCTTGTTTACTTATTGTTTGTTTATTGGGGTCTCCCCACACAAGAAATTGAACATCATCTCTGGCTCACTCCTGAATCCCAGCACCTAGAACTACCTGGCACACATAACAAGCCAAATAAATAATTATAGAATAAATGAAAAAAGTAATACATAAATATGGATATTCACTGCAATGAGATTCATAGTAGCCAAAAATTACAACAATATGAGTGTCCAGTAATAGACGAATGATTCCATTACGATTGATCTATACAGTGGAATACTCTGCAGTGATTTAAAAGAACATTTACTGCCATTTACGGCACTGTAACAGTGTTGCGTGGTGACAGACAGTCGTGTAGCTAGTAAGCGCAGAAAAAGGTATAGACTTGCCAAGTCACTATGATGTACACCTGAAACTACTGGAACATTGTATGTCAGCTACACTTTAGTTTTTAAAAAAAGATATCCACAATACACAGTACTGTGAAATGTTTAAAAGTTGCAGAACAGTATGCATAGCATGATCCCATCTTTGTAAATGATAAAGAGATAAATGTAACCATATGCGCATATATCGTTGTGGGTTTTTTATAATAACAGGATTATACCATACGTATTTTTTACATACACACATGTTTTTATACATAAGTAAAAATGTGTAAGGCTATGATCTTAGAAATAGGCAAGGCCTACATCTTTTAGCCCATACAATTCTATAGCATTTGAATTTTTGGAACAACCATGTAAACCTTCTGCAAATTAAAAAAAAAAATTAACACATTTATTTTGTAGTGGGTAGGCTGAAATAGGTTTCAAGCTGCTGGAAAGTTGAGATATCTTTTTAAAAAATATTTTATGCTCACATTTTCACATGTAGGTTAACTTTAAAATATATAACAAACACATTAAAAGTGTATTTATTTATTTTATTTATGTTTTTTAAAGTAATTAACCTCATAACCAAGATGTCTTTCAATAACTGAATGGATAAACCTACAGTGGTACATCCGTATAGTGGAGTAATATTCAGCTATAAAAGGAAATGAGCCAAACCCATAAAATGTACAACACCAAGAGCGAACCCTAAGGTAAACTGCGGACCTTGTGTGGTTACAATGTATCAATGCAGGTTCCTCCTTGGTTAAAAAAAAAAAGGTGCCATTTTGGTGAGTGATAGTGGTAACTGGGGAAGTTGTACATGTGTGGGGGAAGGTGTATATGGGATATCAATTAGGTCTTCTTCTCAATTTTATTATAAACCTAAAACTTCTCTAAAAAAACAAAGTCTTAAAAAAAAGCTTTAAGTCATTGTTTCTGTAACTTTTAAAATCCAATGTATACAATTACCATCTAACCAAAATCTGTTTTTTGAAATAAACTCCAAGGCCACACACACACACACACACACACCCCAAAAGAAGGAACGAACTCCCAGTCCATGAAAAGACGTGGAGGAATCTTAGAGGCATATTTCTAAGTGAAAGTAGCCCATCTGAAAAGGCTGAATACTATAGGATTCCAACCACATGACATTATGGAAAAAGTGAAACTACGGAGACTGTAAAGCCAGGACTGGTTGGCAGGAGTTAGGGAGATGGAGGAAAGAATAAATAGGTGGAACACGGGATTTTTAGGGCAGTAGAACTATTCTGTATGATATTATAATGGTGGATATGTGTCATTATGATTTGTCAAAACCCACAAAATATACAATACAAAGAAGGAAAACCACTATAACCTATGGGCTTTAGTCAATAACAGTGTATCAATATGGGCTCATCAATTGTAACAGACGTGCTACACTAATGTATGATGTTCATAACATAAAGGAAACAGGGTGGGGATAGGGTGGGGGCAGATATGAGGGAGTGGGTGGGAACTCTACTTTCTGTACTTAATTTTTCTGTAATCCTAAAATTTCTCTTAAAAATAAAGTCTATTAATTTTTTAAAAATTAATTAGTGCTGCATTATGCATTTCTTAAATTTGATTATCTTACTAAATTCACATTCTAAAATGTAAACTTTAAAGCAAAAACCATGAATTTAAGTAGTTTTAATAAAGATGTTATAGTCCAAAGGAAAATAAACAACTTAGTATTTGAGGTCTAAAAGCTGATGTGAGAACTCCAAGTCCACTGTAGATATTTTTTATGTTTCTAATTTCCCATTGGAATGATTCATATCCATCAGGTCACATTAAAATTTTTTCCAAAATTACATCCCCTCAATGAATTTGTGTCCTGAAAAACGTCCAAGTCTTCTGTATTTCAAGAGAACATCCAATGGAAAACATACACACACACCCCCACACTCATACAGAACGTCCAAAGAAACTTTCTTAATAATCCCATGTTTTTGTATGAAAAACACTGATGAATAAGGCATAAAAATATTTGCTAAAGGCCTTGACATTCTCAGATGAAAAAGTTAGGAAAAACTAGCAATTCCGATTACACAGAAATTCATGCCAATGAGGGTCTGCCAGAGAAAAGGTATTTTTAAAAATTTTAAATAACTTTGAATTTGACACTACCTAATTGTTTACAAAATCCACTGCTTCATTCCAATCCACTACTGTAACAGATGGAAGTTCAAAACAATGACATTTCATAGTTAGAGCAGAAGGCTGTTGAAATTCACATCTCACACAAATGGTAATATCCGAGGAAGAGATAAACACAAGGATATTGGTGAATACACCTCTATTCTACTTCTAACTCTTAAACTAAGAACCCGTTTTAAGTCCATGTAGACTCTCAACTCCGTAGAGAACCACAGAAGCTTAGTTGGACAGGACCTAGGTCACCTACACTAACTTACCATCCAGTGAGTTGGATCACCTACAACACCCTTGACTTGTCTGCCGTCTACACACGGGCTGGCAGACTCTTTCTGGGGACAGACAGTGAATATTTGAGGTTTTGCGGTCATCCGGTGTCTGTTCCGATTGCTAAGTCTGCCAAGGTAACACAAAAGCAACAGCAGACAAAACATGAATGGGCATGGCTGTGCTCCCATAAACCTTTATTTACGAAACAGGCAGTGGGCCAAATCTGGCCCAAAGGCTATAGTATGCCCATCCCTCCTGTAGACCACTTCTAGTCATGGCTAAAATTCCATCAGACATATTAGATGCCTTTATGGGAAAATTCTTTGTCAAGGTGAACTGAAATAAACAAATTCACCATTGCTATACCCAAAATTATCACCTTCTGGAAAAACAGAGAACATTTATCTTTACCCATATACCAGCCCTTCAAATACTTGAAGTAAACGAGCATGATTCCCCCAAGTATTCTTTTCTCCAGTCTAAATATCCTCAGGGCCTTCAACCATTCTCCGTATTGTGATAGTTCTCCAGACCACATATCTGTTGCTCACCGTCTAGAGTACATACTCCAGCCCATCAATGACGCTTTCAAGTGCAGAGTACAGATACAGGACATACGGTTTTAAAAATATGTACCAATCAAGATGTAATTTTAATTTTAGAATTTGGCTCAATGGCTCCAAATGCAAATGTTTTTCAGTTTTTTTGTGTTTTGAGGGTGGTGGTTGTTTTTTTTTTTTTTTACAGAATTACCATTCAGTTTCTAAGAAAAATGTATTTTATATAGATTTAGTCAAAAGTTTATACCCAGAATCCTAACTCTATACATTAATTTTAAATGATTACCAAGAAATAGAAAATATTTTTGTTGAATTTGGGGGGCGGAGGGGGGAAGTAGATTTACTAACACAATAGACTCAAATGGTTTCTACACATCAAAAAATGTTGGCAGATCTTGCCGCCACAATTGGAATCATATAGTGCAATTTGCAGAAGAAAGCCATCAGTCATTTCCTCCGAGCAAATGAAACACAGAAGGGGAAGGAAGCACACGGCTCTGCAGCGTGTCCTGGGATGCTGCCGGCTCCTCTGCAAGAACGGAGCAGAGCTGCACAGTCCTGGCCAGGCCACCTCGAAATGACGGTCCCTGCTGAATGCCACTTTTCAATAACTTAGGAAGAAACCACACCCATGTTTCTACAGACAATTTAATTCTGATTTTTGATGTCAGCATTCTTAAGTAAAGTTTTTGAATAACTGGAAGAAAATAAGGCCTATTTATTTAACTATAAACATACCACGTTTAGTCAACCTTACCACCTATTTCTATAATTTCTCTCAACTGTGGCTTAATTTTTTGGTAATTCAGTACTTTAAACGATACATTGCACAAAGGAGACGCTAGAAGAATAAATTCACGCTCCAGAATCTAAACATGTTTATTTGTAGTGACGTCCCAATTTATCATGTTGGCTAACCTTGATTTGCATTCTCTGATGTGTGCTTCCCACTTGCTTGTCATCACAAAAGCTCTCCCTGGATAATCCCATCCATGAACAGAACTTCAAATGCTACCCACATAGTGATGACAACCAAATTTATTTCTCTAGCCCAGTTTCTCTGCAGGGATGACCCATATATCCAAGAGCCTAGTGGCATTTCCACCTGGCCGGTCCAACTGCCACTAAAACACGTGCAAAGATGGGGCACCATGGACCACATAACAATAGCAACGGTTTATTTATGACTGATTCTGTGCCAGGCTCTGTGCTAAGTGTTTTATGGGGATTTGCTCACTGCATCTTCACTGTGCAAGTAAACACAGCATGTTTATCTCCTTTTACCTGAAACCCCATTAAGATGATAGCATCAAAATACAAAAAAATGTAGCAGACATTGTTCACGGCTTACCTACCACCCATTATCCTTCCCTTCCTCCTGGCCAAGAGAACACCAATTTTGTTCAGGGAACCAATACGCCAAACCCATTTCCCAGTCTTCTTTGTAGCAAGGAGTATTTATATGACCACATGTGAGCCCGTGGAACACTCGCAGATGTCTGTTTGGGCAAGTAGGGGGAAAGCAACACAACCATTATCCCTTCTTGCCTTCTTCAGGCCTTAATTACGGATATTCTGTGCAGCTGCACTTTCCCTTTAGGCTGAGAGAATCACAGAGATGTTGACCCTGATATCACTGAGCTGCCGAACCAAGGACAGTAACCATCGACCCCCCGACTTCTTGTTACTGAGAAAAATGAACCCGTTTGTTTTATACTCTAAGTTTTTCTAGTAACTTGCAGCTGCAAATAGTTCCAGCTGATACAGAACTATAACCTAAGCAAGAGATTTCAATAAATTCAAAGGAAAGCAGATGTAGGATAAGTCACTACACAGAAGAACAAAAGCCGCTTCAGCCTAAGTGCCTCAGAGCTAAGCTCAGCCAGTCAGCTTTCCTCCTGCCTCCACCACGGGAGACTTCGCATCTGGAGGCACCAGGAGAAACAGGAGACGAGACCTACAGATTTAACATTTTGGAGGTTTGCCAACAAAAAGGCCATCTCTCCCCGAATCACCACCATTCCTCCAGCCAACAGTTTATAATTACATGTTGGAAATTTTCCTTAAAAGTCTGTTTATTCTTGGCTGTCTGTTCATATTTATGAGGCAGTTACTGAAAATATGATTGTAAGGGAAGTATAACAAGCAGAGAAGCAAAACAAGCAAACAAAAAAACAAGGAAAGGCAAGGAAGGGTGGGAGAAAAAAGAAGGAACTTAGAGGAAACAGAAACAATGCAAAAAGCAGAAGATAACAAAACAGACACACACACACACACACACACACACACACTACCCTCAGGGAGATCTGAAGAAAACAAGAACAGGATGCTATGAAGCAGAAACAAAATTCATCAGAAAGTTGGAAGACAAAAGTGAGACAATTTCCACGTAACAAAGTTTGGAAACTAGGTGAGAAAAAAATGAAAATTAGAGCATCAGGCCCACACACAAGTTTCCAAAGAGGAGAATGGGCAAGAAATCGTCAGAGACAATTCTCCTCCTCCTCCGAGAGACCAGCACTTAAAGTGAAATTAAAGCAAACACAAAGACAGATGACTGTGAAAAAGCTCTCTGAGAGGAAAAAACATAATTTCCACTCCTTTGTGTGAGAATGACATCAGATCTCTTGACAGCAGCACAAAAAGTCATGGAGCTATGCCCTCAAAATTCTGAGTGGGCAATGATCTGGGGGCATAGAATTTCTTTTTAAAGATTTATTTATTTGCGAGAGAGAACACGTGCACAAGCAGAGGGAGGGGCAGAGGGAGAGGGAGAGAGAGTCTCCAGCAGACTCCCCGCTGAATGTGGAGCCCAGCACGGGGCTCGATCTCACGACCCTGAGACCATGACCTGAGGGGAAATCAAGAGTTGGTGCTTGTAACTTGAACAATCAATCAAGTATGAGGGCAAACGAAGGCAGACAAGGGTACAAACTTTTTGTCTCTCCCATACCTTTCCTGGGGAAGCTTAGGGAGAATTATGCTTCAGCAAAACAAAGAAATAAACCAAAGACGATGAAAATATGATTGAGGAAACAGGAACCCATTTCACAGGAAAGGGATAAACGGAAGCATCAGAATGACAGCTGTCCAGCAGGCAGAGACCCACCGTGGGAAGAAGACAAGTCTCGGGGAGGCGCAACAGACAACGCACTTTGACATTTGGAGATAGATCTGCTGTGGGTTTAGAAAAATATATTGACAGGCGCATAGAGTTTCTGTTAAAGAAAAACAGTCAAAATTTCAGACTGATAAATGTGAAATTGCCGTTCTGTACCTCAAAATGTTGTCAAACGTTGGCAGTTTCACATTATTCAACCTAATTTACAGGTGCATAATACGATGCGGGAAATTGGCTTTAAATACTCTAACAATGAGAAAAGCAAAAGAAAAGTTGGAGGACTATGTAGAATAAGAATGCCAGAAACTGGGACACCTGGGTGGCTCAGTCGGTTAAGCGTCTGCCTTCAGCTCAGGTTATGATCCCAGGGTGCTGGGATCAAGTCCCCCATGGGGCTCCTTGCTCAGCAGGGAGCCTGCTTCTCCCTCTGCCTGCTGCTCCCCCTGCTTATGCTCACTCACTCTCTCTGACAAATAAATAAAATCTTTTTTTTAGAAAAAGAAATTGTTACTGAAGCTGGGTAATAGACACGTGGGGTTCGTTGTCCCATTCTCTCTATTCGTGGATAGGTTTGAGAATTCCGTAATAAAAAGCAGTAAAAAAAGAAAATCATGGCAACACCAAAATGTGCAAAATCTCATTAATTTTTCAGACAGCTGGAGGAAGTTCCACTTAGCAATACTCAGATGAAGTCCAGTTAAAGAACCACTGGACACAGAAAAAAAGTCAGTGAAAGAGCCCATCCACACTAGCCCTTCACTCGCAGCGGGGCGGGAAACCTCAGAGATGCCTCACATCCCCACTCCGTCCCTTCCTTTCCGCACTGACCCCACTGATTCCCGGAGGCACTGTGCAACACAGCAGTGCTCCCGAAAGCTGTCACAATTCCTTAGACCCGCGACTGAATAAGACAGCCGTTTCTCACTGCCCGTCAATTTCCTTCCAGCACATTTCTCATTTTGTCCTAAGTAGGCTGCAGCCTTCCTCATCGTAGGCACACCTTGCAGATCCCCACAAGCCCTGCTTCTGCTCCTTGTAGATGGCAACGGCCAGCCCCGTGCACCTCACTTCATGCCTGCCCCGCACGTGCGCCCAGAGAACTAAGTATTAGTGGGGAAAATCACCCAAACCGACTGACAGGCTTACTGTTGTATTTATTATCGCAAACTGTAAACTGGCCGTTTTCCTACGGTTGCCATTTTACATGCGGCAAAATTCCTCTAAAGAAGCGAAGTGTAAAACCGACAGCCGAACAAAACAATGGCTGCTAGACTCTGTAAGGGTATCCACAGAGTACAGAAAAGAGTAACTGTCACGTTAGACTTCTGTATGCAACAACGACATTTCTCAAGAATGAAGGTAAAATAAAAACACGTAGAGAGAAACAAAAACCGAGGTGCACATCACCAACAGCCCAAATGAAGGAAAACACCAAAGAACAATCTTTTGGCAGAAAGGAAATATTACCACACAGAAGCCTAGAGAAGTAGGAAGGGGGGAAAAAAACAACAAAAATGGCAAATACACAGAAGACCCCCCGAAATATTGCTTTTAGAAATAATTTCTTATGAGCTTTAAAATAGATCTTTGAAATTAGCATCTAAATAAATAGTGAGGTAAATGGACTTAAAGGGCACTGTAGATCTCACATTGTTAGGGAAGAGAGTAAAGACATCAATTAATATCAAAGTGTGACCAGTTATGGTTGTGTGTTGTACCTGTAGGAAAATATTAGTAAAAGAAACAAAAGAATATACAACTTCTAACCTAACAGAGAAAAAAAATGGAATAATAAAAAACAGTCAATTTAAATGAAGGCTAGACAGAAGAAAAGGAAAGCAAAACTAATAAAAACAAGGGGGAAAAACATAGTAAGATATAAATTTAATTCTAAATGTGAGTAATTCCATTAAGCTTAAATGGATAAATACGTTAATTTAAAAACAAAGGTTATGTGTCTGCATAAAGAAACAAAACCCAACTATATGCTGCTTGCAAGGGACACATATAAAACATAATGAGATACACTTGGAACTAATATAATATTGTCCATCAACTACTTCAATAAAAACAAGCAAAACCACACAACGAGAAAGAAACATTGAAAATAATACAATGAAAAAAAGATATTCTCTAGGAACACAGAGAGAAAATGTGTATAACCATTAATATCAGATAAAGTAACTTTAAGGCAAAAAACATTATTAAAGACAGAGAGGGACACTGGATATTTAAAAAAACATATACCCAGAAGACCACTGGTTATTATTCAAAGAGGAATTAAAAATGAAATTACAAATAGCCTGAAAGCAATGAAAAGAACACTTTTACCAAAATCTATGGAACAATCCAAAAGCTGTATTCAGGATGAAATGCCTAATCACCTTCATTATTAACTTTTTAAAAAGACTAAAACTAAAGGAAACTACAGTTCATGTTGAAGACTTAGAGAAGGATCAAAAAGAAATAAAGAGGGAATTAGTAAAGATGAAGGTTGAAATTAATGAACAGAAAACCAAAAACAGGAGGCGAGAATAAATTACATAAGATTAGGAATTTTCAAAAGATATATAACCGCAGATACAAAAGAGACTTCTAAAATATAGAATCCAGAGGCACCTGGGTGGCTCAGTTAAGCATCTGACCTTTGATTTCGGCTCAAGTCATGATCTCAGGGTCATGAGATCGGGCCCCACATCGGGCTCCATCCTGGGTGCGGAGCCTGCTGAGGATTCTCTCTCTCCCTCTCCCTTTGCCCCTCCTTCTGCTCTTGCACACCCCCACTTTCTCGCCCCTTCTCTCAAATAAATAAATAATAAAATTCATAGCAAGAAATTTGAAAACCTAGAAAAACTGGATAATTTCCTAAGAAAACATAAATGGGGGCACCTCAGTCGGTTAAGTGTCTACCTTCAGCTCAGGTCATGATCCCAGGGTCCCAGGATCCAGTCCTGCATCAGGCTCCCTGCTCCAAGGGGAGCCTGCTTCTCCCTCTGCCTCTGCCTCTCTCTGTCTTTCATGAATAAAATAAAAATAAAATTAAAAAAAAATACATGAATCTGGGAACAAGTAGCAAACTCAAACACACCAAATACAATAGACTAGATTGGAAAGGTGGGCAGTAGCCCAGCATTGAAAAGGCACCAGGACCAAGTGATTTCATAACTTGTTTGAGCTAACTTAATAACAGTAATTCCAATATTATTTAACTTATTCTAGAATGAAGGAAAGGATGGAAAACTTCCTAATATATTTTATGAAGCCAGCAAAACTTTAACACTAAACCTGATATAGTAAAAAAAGAAAGAAAAGAAAAAAGAAAAAAAGGAAGCCATAACCCCAATTATAAATATAGACACGAAAATTCTAAATAAAATATTAGTAATATTCAGCAATAATTCAAAGGAATAACACTCTGCAACCAATAAGAGCTTAATTCAAGGAACGCAAGAGTGAAATTCAATGTGGTAAAGTATATTTAACAAAAATCAACAGCAAACTCTTGTACTTGATGAAACAAAACCACTTCAAATGCAATCAGACAGGATGCCCACTACTGCTATTATTCAACATTGTCTTGACGGGTCTGGCAAATGAAATAAACACTAAAAAAAGATACAGTATTTTTGCTAATTACATATTTTTGCACTTACAAAATCCAGTAACTATAGTTTACCGAAAAAAAAAAACCTTAGTAGAATTAATGAGAACATTTGATAAGGTAAGTCTGATGTAAGATAGGTACACAAAAGTCATTGGCTTTCCCTATTCTAGCATAAGCACACAGAAATAGAAATGGGAAAAATATTCCACACACAATTGTGAAAAAGGCAATAAAATATTGTTATGGAATGAATGTGTCCCCCCATTCATATGTTGATGGCTCATCCCCAGTGTGATGGTATTAGGAGGTGGGGCTTTGGGGAGGTAATTAGGTCATGAGGGTGGAGCCCTCATGAATGGGACTGGTGTCCCTGTAACAAGAGGCCAGAGAGCTAGTTAGCTCTCTTTCTGCCACATAAGGGTAGAATGAGAAGTTGGTAGTCTGCAGCCTAGCAGAGGACTCTCACCAGAGGACCATGCTGGCATTCTCGTCTCAGATTCCCAGCCTCCAGAACTGTGAGAAATAAATTGTCGTTGTTTATAAACCACCCGGATTATGGGACTTTGTCAAAGCAACCCAAACCGACGGAGACAAAGACGTAGGAATAAAGTCAGCAAGGAAAGCACAAAATCTATATGATGATAATCATAAAATCATATTGAAGGATAAATTTAAAAATCTGAGCAAATGAAAAGACATCCATATTTTTTAGATGGGAAGATACAGTATCAATTCTCTTAATATCATAAAAGCATGGAATTCAATAGCAAGTAAAATATGGGTTCCTAAAAGAGAAAAGGAACATTAAGTAAACGCTGAAGAAATCTGAAAAAACTATGGACTTTAGTTAATACTAAAGCATCAATACTGGTTCATTAATTGTAACATATGTATCATACTAATGTAAAATGTTAATAGGGCAAAGTGAGTGAGAAGTATATGGGAACTCTTAGTAAACTGTCACAACTTTTCCGTAAATCTAAAACTGTTCTAAAAAATAAAGTTCTTGGGTGTTTTTAAGATTTTATTTTTTTTATATTTATTTATTTTAGAGAGCAAGAGAGAGACAGCAAGAGGCAAAGGGGCAAAAGGAGAGGGAGAGAGAATCTCAAGCAGACTCCCTGCTGAGTGGGGAGCCCAGTGCAGGACCAGATCCCAGGACTCTGAGATCATGACCCAAGCTGAAACCAAGAGTCGGACGCTTACCCGACTGCACCACCCAAGCGCCCTAAGATTTATTTTTTAAGTAATATCTACACCCAGTGTGTGACTCAAACTCATAACCCCCAGATTGAGCATCTCATGGTCTACCCACTGAGCCTGCCAGGCACCCCTAAAGTTTATTTTAAAAAGCATTATTTGTAAGGCAATCGGGGAAGTTTAAAAAAAAAAAAAAAACAGATATAATTCCTTGGGGCGCCTGGATGGCTCAGTTGGTTAAGCATCTGACTCTTGATTTCGGCTCAGATCATGAGATCAAGCCCTGCATCAAGCTCTGCACTCAGCCTGGAGTCTGTTTAAGAGTCTCTCTCCCTCTGCCCCTCCCCCCATGGCAAGTGCACGCTCTCTCTCTCTTCCTCTCTATCTCTCTAAAATAAATAAATAAATCTTTAAATACATAAATAATAAAAATAAAAACCAGATATAATTCCAATTAAACGGATGAGTATCTTAAAATTTAGAGAGAATATAAATGCCCAAGGAAGCAAATAAATGAATGAAAAAAATAGTGAAGGGAAATATCCTATAAAGACACTGTAATTAAATCAATATAAATAGGTCTAGTAGGGGACCAGAAGAGAGAACCAAGGAATAAAATCCAGTTTAGATGCTATTTCAATATGTGATCAAATGTATTTCAATTGGTGGCGAAAGACTGATTACTTAGTAATAGTGCTGGCACAACAGGCTATCCATCTGGTAGAAAATAGTCCCCAATCCCATATCATAAATAAAAAACAAATTCCGGATGGAATAAATGCTTAATATAATAAATAAAGCATCGAAAAGTTAGAACAACACTTACAATCTGTTTCTTAACCAGAAAGAAAAGATCACCACATTTGAGTTTATAAAAATTAAAACAATCTATGTTGCAAACGCAATAATAAACAAACAAAACTATTGAATAAGCAAAGGATAGATTTGGGGAAATACTTGCAAAAGAGATAACACATAATGAGTTAGTAATCATTACCAATATAAAAAGAGCTCTTAAAAATTGGCAAGAGACAAGCAGTCCCATAGAAAAATGGGGAAAGGATGTGAAAGGGAGTTAGTTCATGAGAACAAATCCACACAGCCACGAGCATGAAGATGCTCAAAATAACCAGTAATTAGAGAAATGCAAATTATAGGGAAAAAATAATACATCACTCTACACCCAATCAGATGGAAGAAAAATTGAGAGCAATAATACCAACTGCCCACAGGATGAAGAGAAAAAAAATGTAAATTGTTTACAGCTGTTTTGAAAGGGAGTCTGACAAATACTTTTTAAATTAATAGTACACAGACATGTCAACCAACCAACCACACTTCTGGGAACCTATCTCCCAAAAATAAAATCACCACTAAAATATTTATTCTGGCATTGCTCTTACTGGAAAAAAAAAAAGAGAGAGAGAGAAACAAAATGAGTTCTCAGCAATAAGATAATGAATAATGGTGCAGTAATCCTGTGGAATATTAAGCAGCTATTAAAAAAAATGATTAAGCTCTACCATGGATGACTTGGATGGGTTTTCCTGGATGTATTCTTGTTTTATTTTGTTTTCTAATTCCAGTATAATTAATATACAGTGTTCTATTAGTTTCAGGTGTACAATATAGTGATTCAGCAATTCTATACATTACCTAGTGCCTGTCATGGTAAGTGTACCCTTAGTCCCCTTCACCTACCTCCCCTCTGGTAACCATCTGTTTGCTCTCTATAGTTAAGAGTCTGCTTTCTGGTTTGTCTGTTTTTAGTTTGTTCATTTGTTTTGTTTCTTAAATTTGACACATGAGTGAAATCATATGTTTGTCTTTCTCTGACTAATTTCACTTAGCATTATACTCTCTTGGTCCATCCATGTTGTTGCAAATGGCAAGATTTCATTCTTCTTTATGGCTGAGTAATATTCTATTGTATATATATAACATCCTCTTTATTCATTCATCTATGGATGGACACGTGGGCTGCTTCCATAATGTGGCTATTGTAAATAATGTTGGTATAAACTTAGGGCTGTATATATCTTTTTGAATTTGTGTTTTCATTTTCTTTGGGTAAATGTCCAGTAGTGAAATTACTGGATCATATGGTAGTTCTAATTTTAGTTTTTATGAACCTCAGTACTGTCGACAGTGGCTGCACCAGTTTGCACAAGGGTTCTTTTTTTCTCCACATACTCGCCCAGTTGCTGTTTCTTGTGTTTTTTATTTCCGCCATTCTGACAGGTGGGAGGTGGTATCTCAGTGTGGTTTTGATCTGCATTTCCCTGATGATAAGTGATGTTGAGCATCTTTTCATGTGTCTGTTGTCCATCTGGAAGTCTTCTTTGGAGAAATGTCTATTCATGTCTTCTGCTCATTTTCTAATTGGGTTATTTGTTTCCTGGATATATTTTTGAATCATAAAAGTGAGATGCAGAGACGTGTGTAACCATGATCCCATTTTTAAAAAGTAAATACCAATCACAACCCAAAACTGTATGTGCACCCAAGTGTGTGTGTGTGCATGTGTGTGTGTGCGTGTGCGCATGTGGGAAGGTGAGTATGGAAACAACCATGGGAGGAAGACGACCCAGTTGCTAACATATATTACCAGTAGTACTGGGAAGGAAGGGGGGTGCAGGGGTTAAAAAGAAAAAATGGGCAGAATGTATATGATATGATTACATTTATGTGAAGGATATTAATCAAAAACCTGCTACAACATGGATTAGGATACAACATGATGGGCATAAGCATCTATCCTCTCATGTAGTCCCCATTCCCATACTTCATGGTCATTTGGCACTTCATCATCCACTGAACTACTTAGCTCTGTACAATACAAGTCTCATAATCTTTTCTGCATTTTGTGGTAATCCTACTGAAAATTATTGTTTTTCATTAAACGTTACCGTACATTTTATGGAATTGAACTTTTAGACCCCACTTTCCAAGTTGGGTATAGTTTTATACACAAAGTATGTACTTATACATAAAGAAATTAGAAAAAATAAGGCATTAGTGGTTATATATTTACTGATTGATGAATGTCTATAAAAGAAAAAACTAGTTACTGAAAAATATGCGTAATGTAGTCTATTTTGGTAAAAACAAGCCAAACCCTAACTATAAATGCTTATGTACTTTTAAGTGAAAGAGAAAGCTTCGGAAAATCTTCACAAGGCCACAGGCCCGGGTTCCATCAGGGGGAGAGAAGCAGAGGGGAAGGGGCAGATTACTAGCTTTGCTTTTTAACCTCTCAGCATCTTATTACTTCACTTATTAGAATAAGCAAAAAAGTATTACTTTTGAAATCTGAGAACATTAAAGAGTGAAAACAAAGATACACTGCAAACAATAAAATAAACTGGATATGACTTAGCACTTACGTCATAAGATCTGTTGTGAAGATTATATGAGATAAACTATGTGAAGTGTGTAGCATATTGCCCAATGCTGTAAATACTCAGTAAATGTTAGCTATTTTTTTAATTAAAAAAAATACTACGGAGAACAGTGGAATTTATGAAACTGAAAAGATAAGGCTTTTGAATACAACAGGGCACTTTTTTCCTTCCTACTGAATCTGGTCTCCTTTGGAATGCAAGAACTCATTATGGTAACCATACAACTCATGAAACACACTTTTATCTACAGTAAAAATAAAATTACAATTAGATAAATAAGATACTTAATAAAAAGATGAGGGCAGCCTTTTCGTCTTGAAGTCTACTTTAAGAACTTCAAGAACCAGGATTTCGGCTCAGGTCATAATCTCAGGGTTGTGAGATTGAGCCCCATGTTGGACTCCGCACTGGGTGTGGAGCCTGCTTGAGACTCTCTCTCTCCCTGTCCCTCTGCTCCTTCCCTGTCCCCCCACTTGCACATGCTCACACATTCTCTCTCAAAAAAAAACTTCAAGAACCATCCAAAGGCACTATGCTTCTTCACAACCACTTTGGATGAGACATATGTGGGATCAAGATGTTTCCCTCATGGTAGAAGAGACAAAACACAATTCAAATAGATTGGAGAGTGACACCATTGCTCTTTTGGAGGACCTGCCCAAGTGGGAAATCCATTCCTAAATGTACAAATTCCATTCCCAACTCTGAGGATTTCCTTGCTGGTATGCCTAAAAGTATGTTTAGTTATAATCTACAAACTGAATTTTTGTCCATCAAAACTATTCTTATTGTCCAATGAAACATTAAACTAAGTTCATTAATCACATGAGTGCATTATGAGTCTTGCTACTTACATGGAATCAACTTTCTCTTCGGGGCCTTGCAGTTGGCCTGTCACAGTGCCCTTGCTGGTATTCTTCACCCAGCCAACCACTCCTTGTTTCTTAGCCTCATCTTCTGTGTACTGGTTTTAGGAGAAAATAAGTGAAACAAAGTCCAGCATCAAAAAATATACGTGATAATAATTTTTTTTCCTACAGTCCATGACAAAAATTATGTAGCTGACCTATAATCATATCTCTGTTTACAAGAACCGTCACTTAAATGGTATTTTATTAAATTCCACTTTCAGTAAGACAAGCAAGTTTATGAGAAAATAAACTGATAGTGGGAATTACTTCAGAAAACAGTTTCCATGATGTGGTTTGGGATCCATAAGATTCAGTTGCATTGCCCCTATACCTGCTACCATTGAATTACATTGTCTGGGTTCCAAACGATGATCACTCCAAATTTTCAATCACTGAGGGAAAATATCGAATTATGATCAATACACAGTATCCAATTAAAAGATTGTGATGTCTTCCATTGGCTACGGACTTGCCACACAAATGTTACAATTGTCTATAGGTAAGCTTATTTCTCCTATTATCCTTTACAGTTTTTTAGAAATTCCTCTTCCCGGTTCTAAATTCAGTTATGCTGACAAATGAAAACCTAGCAACATTTTGATTTTGAACTATTTTAACTGCATCATACTAAATTCTTGTGGATCCTGTCTACTGGAACTTTTTAAAACATGGTCTTCTGTTTGGAGGTCAGAGTGACCAAGAATCTATAGACTTTATATCCTCAACTAAACAGAGATGGTTACAGCTAGGATTTACGTAGGAGCTGGTTCTGAAAATAAAAATGAAAAAGGAGACAATCTGAACTGTGGGGCAGGGGACTATTTCAAAACGAGGAGACCTCCCTGGTTGGGAACACGCTAGAACCCTCGGAGGTTAGGAACAGAGAGCTAATCTAGTGACTGCTAGTTCAGACAGGAGGTGAAAACACATGCACATTTTACTTTTAGGAAAGGAGTATATTAACAAAAAAAAATTTTTTTAAGCAATAAGGAGTCTTAACTTGTCTTAACCCCTGAGAACCACTTCCTTATGCAACATGAGCATTTTTCATCATGCAATTCAAGATAGAGACATTTGCCTAGAGGGCTTCTTCCATCCAGAATAGGGGGCAGATCTCATACTTCATTTTCAGTATACCTAACCAAAATGCTTACTTTGACTATCCCAGTAGAGGTACTTTTGAAATTAATACAAAACATTAACTACAAACTAGGCAGGCTGTCATGTTTTCGACAGACGACTTTTAAAAGACAACTTTAATAAAAAATCTCAAGCAGTACTTTGGAAGAAACACAAATACTTCATTTACCATCAAGGACAGAAAATAAGCAGTAGACTAGCACCAAGTAGAAAACTGCTCTATCTTTGTAAATAGAAACAACAAGTAGGGGGGGAAAAAACAGAAAATTGACTTACCATTCTGAAGCAAACACCTGTATTAAAAAAAAGATAAAAAGAAATGTCAGTCTGTCTACCTTTTAAAAAATTATGTATTTCCTGACTCAACTTTCACCTACTTTATTAAATAGTAAGTAAATGAAATGAACAAAAACTTTCATATCTGAACATACTCAGGAAGTGCATTTTAAAATTATTTCCTTTAAAATAAAAACAGAAAAGGAAGACTTTTTGGAGGAAAATAGTAATATTCGGAAACCAAAGAATCACGAAAAGCCACACTGCACATTCATTCTATTTCAAAAGGGTAAATAAAACAACTTACCCATCCTCAGCTTTTAGAATTTCTTCTTTAAATGCAAGGACTAAATTCAAATTTGAATGCAATGAAACAGTTCTGCTTTTATTTTAATTCCATATTCTGGAAAAAGTAGAACTATGGGGACAGGAAACTGATCAGGTTTGCCAAGGGCTGGGGAAAGGAGAGCTACAAAGGGGTAAGAGGGAACTTTCTGCCCTGAAGTCACTGCCCTGCATCTCAACTGTGGTGGTCTTTAAGTGATTGTATGCATTTTTCAGAACTCATTAAACTATAAAATAAAAGGGGTGAATGTTACTGCATTTAAATTATACCTCAACTGAAAAAAAAATATTTTAAATACTTTGGGAAATCATTAAGTGATAGATCGAGCCAATATCCAAGAGGTCAAAAGACAGTGCCTACTTATTGCCTACAGCAATTGAGCCTGCTTAAGGAGATGCAGAAGAGATCGATGGCTTAGATAATGTTATGTATTTTGTAAGCAGACTTATAATAACAGGGGTATCATTTGTTTCCTGATGATAGTGTATTGTGGTATCAACTGAATGTGAAGAAAAGAGTAGTAAAGCGATGAAGACAGGATGTATCACAAATGGAATTTTTATAGGGCTATAAAAATATTTTAGAAGATACATATAAAATGAGGAGAAGTGATGAATAGCAAGTATTGATCTGGGGGGACTCAGAAAGGCAATTTTTTATATAGATGGAAGCGAAGACATTAGCTTGTAGACACGCAAGGACTTGGCAGAAAACTCAGAGAAACTTCAACTAAGGCAGACCATGTTAGAAGAGAGGGACAGAACAGAAGAGAAAATAAAACTGTGAAAAGCGTTTAGTCGTTTTATCCTAAGCATGAGGGGATCCCAAAAGACCGTGCCCAAGAAGCATTAAAGGTCTGGGGCAGGGCTGTGTTGTGCCCACGCCCAGGTCCTCCACAGCGAGCAGCCCCCTATGATGTCAGCGTTAGGAAAAGAAAGCGAGGCAACGGAAGTAAACAGAAATTGGAAACAGCTGGTCCGGCTCTTTCCTAGTCAAAGAATAGCCCAACGCTCGCTCGCTGGGCAGCACCAGCAGAACCAGTTTTTCAGAAAATCCTATTCTCAGGCCCCTCCCCAGACCTCCGGAAACGGAAACCGTGCAGGCGGAGTCCAGGAATCTGGTTTTAGCACACTCTCCAGGTGATTCACACACCCACTAAAGTGGAGAACCTACCTTAATGGAAGGACTGGGAAAGGTTTGAAAAGGACTTTTTTTTAATATTTTATTTATTTATTTATTTATTTATTTATTTATTCAAAAGAGAGAGAGCATGAATGGGGGATGGGGCAGAGGGACAGAGAGAAGCAGACTCCCCACTAAGCAGGGAGCCCAACTCAGGGCTCAATCCCAGGACCCTGAGATCATGAGCTGAGCCGAAGGCAGATGCTTATAACAGATTGAGCCACCCAGGCGCCCCAGGATTTTTATTTCCGATCAAGAACTGCATCGTAAAGGGGAAAGTCTCGTAGGGTATCGCAGATCTGATGCGTTTCTGGTTGACGCTGTTCAAGTTCATGATGGTAATAAATCATGTGCTTGCAGAGCAATGTTCCTTCACCTGTTTTACAAGCCCCCAGCACTACAGGAAGGGAGCTACAGACAATGAAAAGGCAAACCCCCCTCCCCTGTGTCCTCCTTGGACCTGGTGTTGGAGCAGCCCAGGCAGCCCTTCACTTAGATTGCCACTTACTTAAATATTCAAAACCACATCACTGTACTCACTTTACAGACTATTTCTAGCCCCAAACTTCATTTAAAACTTACCAAAAAAAGAAGGAAAAAAGCTGATTCTGTTTCAATGTTTCCAGAAAAATTGGTAATACTGTTTTTATGCACTAGTCCAAATTATCATCATTTCTCAATAGCCTCCTTAACTAGTCTCCCTGCTTCTAGCTCTGCCCTCCTACAGTCTATTCTCTATAAAACACCCAAGGTGATTTTAAGTAATGTCATACCACTTTCTTCCCCAGCTAAAAACCCTCTACTGGCTCACCATTACACTCAAAATAAGAGCTATCCTACTTGCCACAGCCTCCGGACCCCTCCCATGAGTCTACCTCACATTTTAGGGCTCCCTCCTTGCTCACTTCTCAAATCTGCCTCTTTCGTGTTCCTCAATACGCCAAGCATAGTCCTGCCTCACAGCCTTTGCATGTCCAATTCCCTCTGCCTGAAATGCTCTTCCCCTGATCTTCTCACAACTAACTCTGTCTCATTCATGTCTCTGCACAAATGTCATCTCCTTAGAAGTATTAATGTAGGACAGTTGGAAGAAAGGCAGGCAGGGAAAAGGGGCCCCCTGGCCCTAAGAGGAAACCACCCTAAAAGGATTTTACACCACCCTGGAAGGAGCCCTCCACCTTTCCCACATGATAGGTAGATGACAAAAACCTGATTGGGTGACAGGCTCGTGGAGGGTTAATCAGGTTAAAACAGCCTGCTGACAAGCCCATAAAAACCGCTAGACTTAGAAGCGCTGGTGGCCACCCTCTCCGGTCCCTTCCCTCTCGGGAGCTTTCCACTATCACTCAATAAACTTCGCTTTGCTGCCCACCACTCTTCCTCTGGTCTGCCTTCTCATTCTTCAAAGCAGCGTGACCAAGAATCACACGGGCACTAAAGGAAAAATCCTACAACAATATGTCCCCTGACCAACTCATCTAAAACAGCAATGCACCCCATGTTTCCTGTATATGCATAGTACTGATTACCATATGACATTACAAGACATTTATTTGTTTACTTTTTTAAAATTTCCTGTCTTCACTCTAAGTTCTATTAGGGCACGCCTTTTTCTGTCTTGTTCACCACTGTGTTCCCGGCACCTAGATCAGAGCTTGGCACATAGCTGTTGAATAAATGAATGAAAGATAAACCAGCTGATAAATATTTAAGTTAAATACTTGACTCTCCTGTAATAATTCCTTATTAATATTGCAAATATACATACAGGCAAATTGATTAGACCAATTCAAGTCTAATTCAAAGTGATGATAATAAATTTACTGCATTCCAGAGCTGGAAAGAATCTCAAGAATTCTGTGTTGATTCTAGCAGAACTTTACCTAAATGATAATACATAGTGTTGTGAAAATCAGTAATGGAAAATTTCACTCAAACGGAGTCGGGAGGTTTCAGCAGGGGGAGCTCTCACGCCCTACCACTAATAGTCCATTGCAGACCCAATAGGAAGTGCGAGACTTGACCTTACACAGGCCTTGACTTGCACGTGGATACTACTCTACTACTCCACTACTCCAGCCTAGGGAAGAAACACTTTCCTCATCCCCTGGCCCCTCATCTGGGCAACAGTTCAGCCAATGAGAAGCCACCACACTTGGAATTCCCAGTTTACCCCACTGGACTTTTAGTTCATAACAGCCTTCCCAGCACACCCCCTTTCCCCTTAAAAAGGCATGTCTCTCCTTTGTTGCCCAGACTCACCTACGGTTGTGCTCTAACTTGTTTGTCCTGACTCACAATTTTCTTTTATTCCCAAATAAACCCTTTTTGCTGGTAAAATAACTGGCAGTTTTACTTTTAAAGTTAACATTATGGGTATACGTACATATTTAGTTTATAACATGAAGGACAGCAAGAAGCCACAAGATAATGCCTAAGCTGACAAAACAAGAAATAGTAATATCAGCATGTTGTTTATAAATAAAGACATAACAACCACAAGAATGGAAAAAAGAAAAGGTTAAACTGGTCCTTTTACAGACCTTACAGGTTTTGAGATGAGAGCCAGGAGCAGGATCTGGTGGCTGTATTTGTAACTATGAGTGATAAGGCCACACTCATATTTATTGAACAAATCCTAAAACAGTAGAACTCAAGGACTGCCATTTAAGTTTAAAAGACATAATTTTAGGCTAAGTGCATACTGCTTGACAAACCGGGTAGAAAATGGAAGTGTCACTGGGTATTTACCCCAAAGATACAGACGTAGTGAAGAGAAGGGCCATATGCACCCCAATGTTCATAGCAGCAATGTCCACAATAGCTAAATCGTGGAAGGAGCCGAGATGCCCTTCAACAGATGACTGGATTAAGAAGTTGTGGTCCATATATACAATGGAATATTACTCAGCTATCAGAAAGAACGAGTTCTCAACATTTGCTACAACATGGACAGCACTGGAGGAGATAATGCTAAGTGAAATAAGTCAAGCAGAGAAAGACAACTATCATATGATTTCTCTCATCTATGGAACATAAGAACTAGGATGATCGGTAGGGGAAGAAAGGGATAAAGAAAGGGGGGTAATCAGAAGGGGGAATGAAACATGAGAGACTATGGACTATGAGAAACAAACTGAGGACTTCAGAGGGGAGGGGGGTGGGGGAATGGGATAGACCGGTGATGGGTAGTAAGGAGGGCACGTATTGCATGGTGCACTGGGTGTTATACGCAACTAATGAATCATCGAGCCTTACATCGGAAACCGGGGATGTACTGTATGGTGACTAACATAATATAATAAAAAATCATTAAAAAAAAAAAAAGAAAAGAAAATGGAAGTGTCGCCCATTACTCTAGGCAGTGACAGATGGACATACATGAAATAAATCATGTATGAAAGATTCAGTATGAACTTAACAGAAACTTAGCTTGTCTTGGTTATAGTTCTAAAGTTTTGAGGTTAAGACCATGGAGATCAAAGATTTCCTATAATATGTCCTTCTGTGTCACTACCTGGGAAAGAATACAGAATGCAATCATTACTCTGCTAAATTTACTTAATATATGAATATCTGTGGCAGACACTGCTAGCTGCGTACACAGAATCCATTTTCCCCTTCTACCTTTCTAAGAGACTGATTTTACTTGGGGCAGCAACATGCCTTTCTATATTTCCTGTCTACCTTGTAAGAGGAGTGGCCCATGAGATGCGAGCGGAGTCACTGGAGGAGGGCTTCAGGAAAGTGCGTTGGCAGGACTGACTCAGCCAGCAGTTTTGCCCTTATAGCCTTCCTCTTGACTGTAGGATGAATATCATGATGGAGCTATAGCAGCCTTCTTGAAACCATGAGGAAAAGGCCAAGGACATCACAGTGGCCTCGGCCCTGAACCCCCTGAGGAGAATGGGGAACTACTGCTAAAGGGAAATGTGAGAGATGGGTCCTTTTTGGGGTGGTGGGAATGTTCTGGAATTAGATAGTGGTGACGGGTGCAAAAACATTGTGACTATTGGAAAAATCATTGTATATGTAGTATGCTTTGAACACTTTCAAAGGGTGAGTTTAATATTATGTGAATTATATCTCAATTTTTAAAAATGTCACCCAAAAAAGGAAAGAAAAAAGAGAGCAGAAAACAGGACTGTGGTGTAGTCCTTCCTCCCTTTATCTGCCAAACAAAGGCAGTCATTCTCCCACTGTGGTCACCAGACAACCTCCCTGACTTTTCCTATCACCCCACACAAAAGCACTCTGGGGAACAGAACATCTTGAAGTTCCACAGCCAGAACTCAATGGTGGAGCTCTCTCTGGACTTTACAACCTATTTCTAGAGGAGAAAGCTTCTTTGTCTCCATGGAAGTTCCTTCTCTGAGGAGGAATATCCATTAGTGTGACACTCCTGGTCGCTCTACCCTGTCCCTACTCCTCCTCAGGGACATGCAAGGACTTATCTAACTCGTGAGTTCAGAAGGAGAAACAAGCATAGCCCAGGTGCTTCCTCTTCTTCCTTCCCCTGGAGTGAGTTTCCCTTAGGGACTGTATCTTCGGTTCCGCTTGTTAGGGGAGCCCTGCCTGTGCCTGGGTGAGTGTGTTTCATTCTGCCCTAGAGATTGTCATGAAGTCCACTTACCTGAAGATTCACACCACATTCCCAGAACTCTGCCTCGCTCTTTATCTTCCTTGTCAAGAACTCACATAATGAAGAGGGGTGTTATTTATTAGGCCCCTTAACCACAACCCTTATTTTAAAGGCTTACGAGTAATGTGCATGGAGAGGCGTCAGGACCTCCAGCCCATTCACTTTGTGAAGCAGTGAACCATGTGAGAATTAACCATCCAAAGCTCCATAACCCACATGAAATTTTCTCAAAATCTTTCTGAGAGTCCTAATCCCCAGTTTGAAGCACCTGGTGCAACAGAGAGAGGTCCATATAGAAAGAAAAAGCAAACGTGGAGATAGATTCTCTGCAGTTTATTGGCCCTGGCTGGAACGGAGCACTCCTGGGAATGGGCCTGTGTTGGAAGAGATGCTTCTATGGGTTTCTATGGCCTCTCAGCCCCGCTTCCACCTCGCTGGTTAAAAAGAAGGGAAGCTGATATGACACATGCAGGTTTTTTACAGACACACCGCCCTGGAAACTGGGACAGAGACATCAGCCCCTTCAGTTATGAAAGACTCCAAACACAACACGCTGCTGAGTCGAGGCTCAATCGACCGCAACTGTGAAAAGATGTGTCAGTGAGAACCTCTGAGGTGAATATTTGCAAAGCAAATCATGCTTTAAATTCACAAAGAAACATTGGTATTTAAAGCAACCATGATGAATTTTAAACATCCACATCCTTTCACGTAAAATCAAATTTTTATATTGTAATGTGCCCCTTCATCCTGGGATCTGACTGCATGTGTCAATTTTGAATGCAGGAAGTCATCCAGTCACTACGTTACACAACAGCCCTTAATGATGTTAAACATCTTTTTTTAGAAAGGCCTTCTTTCAACCTTTCACCTTCCATCCAGGGTCTGTCCCCTGGAGCCACACACCATGGCATCTTTCAGATTGTTGAAACAGCCGTCACACTACTGTTTCTTCTTCAAGCCAACTATCCCCAAGCACTTCGATGTAATTGAAGACACTTTTGAAGTCCCCACCAGAAGCACAGCTGTAGGGGCTATAAAAACAAGCCATCAGCTTGACCTTGAAAATTCTATCCTTTTTGCCTAGTAAGAGGCACAGATATGTGTACACAAATAATTGTAGTTGAAAGCAGAATGGATCAACGAGAAGTAAAAACAAGAAGTAGAACAGGACTATTAATGAAATGCTATAGGGAACAAAGATAAGCAAGGGAATTAGCCTTAACCATATTTATGTTTCTTGACTTTAGGTACTAAAATTTTCAACCTCTCAAACACGGCTTTTCTTGTCTACATAAGGAAAAATGTGTACACCCAAACCATGTGCTGTCTGACAAAGCTATTCAAGAACTCATCCCGGTTTTTATTTTAAGCAATTTCAAAGAAAATTATTTACATCTGTAGTCCAATAAGCTACTCCTATTCTGAATCTGAGTTAATATTGTCAAAAATCAACTGTTGAATTTCTAAAGCATAGATGAGCGACCAGATGGCCACAATCCATTGCTATGACTGTCATTAGTGTTCACCCAAGAGCTGGTAAAGCATCAAGCCATCTATACACAGCTCAATCAATTTGCCTTTCAAATTTTCAGATACTACTCTAGATGTAACTGTAATTAAAGATTTACAGGAATATTTTAAGCCATGCCATGGTTATGAATGCCCCAAAAACACAGGTCAGTCCCCTGCTTCCCCATCCCTTCTCCCAAAGGCCCCCGTGCAACAGAAATTGGTGGGGGAATACACAGAGCTTATGGAGAACAGGGAGATTAAAACGTAAAGGATGGAAAGGGAGGGGGGAAAGAGCAACTTAACAGTGGAGAAATCTGACGAACACTCTCTCAGCCAGGTGATCGAGGTTAACATCAACGGCGACAGTCACAGTGATAGTACCCTAGGTGTTAGGAGAATGGCACTTTGCCTATATGGTCTCCCTCACAATCACCCATAACCCCAGTCTTACTACGACAAAAATACCAGACAAATCCCACCTGGGAGCTTCCTACAAAGTACCTAACCTCAAAGTATTCTTCAAGACTGCCAAAATCACTGAGAACAAGGTGTGTCTACAAAACTGTCACAGCTTAAAGAAGCCTAAGGAGATAAGATGACTAAATGTAAAGTGATATCCTAGATGAATCCTGGAACAGAAAGAGGACTTTAGGTAAAAACTTTAAAAATCTGAATAAAATATAGACTTCAGTTAATAATAATGTATCAATATTGGCACACCATTTGGGACAAAATACCACACTAACGTAAGATGTTAATTAAAGAAACTGAGTCTGGGGTATACAGGAACTCCCTACAGTATCTTCCAACTTTTCTATAAATTTGAAACTATTCTAAAACACACTTATTTTTTAAGAAGGTAGAGGAAGAGAAGCAGCAATGGAAAGCAACAGCCACCAAAGGCTCTATATGTGAACTTCCCAGAGGCATCTGAGAAGTGAATACACTATTGGTAATACTGTTTCTTTAACTGTGTTTTCCTGATTTTCAAACAACCAAGTTAAAAACTAATTCCTGGAATATAATCTGTTTGTAAAGGCTGTGTGTATTTGAGAACAAGGCGGGTAATACTGGACCCCTAGAATGTTTTGACTGCCTTTTGTCACCAAGGATGTCTTAAATTCAAATGTTCTAAACAGAAATATAACAAACCTTCTTTTGGGTTGGAAGATATTTTCTATCATAAACTCCATCAAGCCAGTTTAATTCATTGACCAATTTTCCATCAGGACAGGACAATTATATCACTTTTCATATCTTCCATATTCATTTTGATATCATTGGAACCATCTTCACTGGGAATATTTTCCATTTAAATATTTTACTGGCAATTTTATTTATCAATCTGTTTTGTTCGTAATAAATGTTCCCAATTACAGCTACTTCCATTTAAGTTTATTTTCATAGCAATTATTTCTAGCAAGCCAGCTTTCACTAAGATTTTATTATTCCATACTTTTAAAAGTTAAATTTACGATGTTCCCTCTAATTATTATCCATTTTATATTAGAATTAAATTTTATTTTTTATTATTGTCGATTACTTCTATATAATCATTATGACTCAGACAAAAGGCTAATGGTTTGTATTTATTTCTTAGGTAATCCATGAGAAAATAGTGAGTTTTGTGAGACAGAGATAGAGACTGATATACAGAAATAGTGGCAGTGTCAGCAAGCAGCAGACAGAGATGCAGAGTTCTGACTGCTTATGGACCAGGTCAAACGTCCTTGGAACCAAAGTATCATAAAAATGTCCTCTGGATCATCCAGAATGGTCCAAATGGCTGAGTCCAAATGTCCTACATCAGTATATATATGTGTTTGGTGAATTAGGAAGAAGGCAAAATAAAGATGAAAAAGTATTGAGAGGAGAATCAATAGATTATAATGATTAAGAGCACGGGCACTGGTATCAGACTGTTAGGGTTCAAATTCCAGCACCACCCTTTAACTCACTGTGTAACCTGGGAAAGTTACTTCTCTATGCCTCAATTTCTCCACCTGTTAAATGAGGGAAATGTTGAGGTCACAGGGTTAAGGATTCAATGAGACAACACACGTAGAACATTGAGTACAGAGCTTGGCACATCCTAAGTTCTCAGCAAATGTCAGTGTATATGTGTACAAACATGTGATTGTGAATTTGTCTTACATACTATGGCTCGATAAATCAATAGTATGCACGTACTCTTCCATTTAACATACTGCAAACTATGGGAGTAAGCCCATAGTTTATGTGTAGTACATTTCTCTTTCTTATATTTGTAATGCTGCCCAAAATTGATCTTCACATACCTTATAACCACCATATGTACAAAAGTACAATTATATTGTTAAAATCAAGAGAAACACATTATGTATTAACAGAAAAGCACTACATAATGGAAAAGTGCAGGCTTTAGAATTTGAGAGATGCAAGATCAAATCTGATTTGTCAACTAAGGACTTGTCCAAGTTAGTGAACCTCTCCATACCTGTTTTCTCATTGTGAAAACAGGAATAAGATATGTATCTCACAAAATTGTGATGAGGATTAAGCAAACAATACTAAGATGCTCAGCATATGGAACATACCCCATAAATGTCATGTGCACACACACCTACACACACTCCTTAACTACTGCCATTTCTGTCCAAATGACCAAAGATTTTGTCAGGTGGTCTCTGCCACCATTTTCATATTTTATGTCCTGTGCTTCCAGTGACTTATTGTGGTAGTTTTCAATCCACAATACTAGACCTTTGGGTGTACCCAAAGACTTTCTATAGGGTACAAGCCATGGATAATTTTAAGAAAATCAATTTCCAGATCTTCAACATTCACATGTATTCTCTCTTGACACGGGCCTGTCTGAGAAAGCACCTGAGTCCTGAGGTGGTTCTTCTTTCCTACCTCCCTTTCCACAACCATCTTGGAAAGGAAGGCCCATCTATTTACAAAAAGCGTACTCTTGCCCATCTTTAATCTGACCCTGTACATCACCCCAAAGTGTAAAAACCTCTAGCATACCAAAACAGAGTACACATCCTTTAATCAAGGTTCCATAAACACCCCCAGCTTTCTCCTTAAGAAAAATTTCCGATAGAAATTTTCCTTTTAGGGGCTCCTGGGTGGCTCAGTCATTAAGCGTCTGCCTTCGGCTCAGGGCGTGATCCCAGAGTTCTGGGATCGAGCCCCACATCAGGCTCCTCTGCTGGGAGCCTGCTTCTTCCTCTCCCACTACCCCTGCCTGTGTTCCCTCTCTCACTGGCTGGCTCTCTGTCAAATAAATAAATAAAATCTTAAAAAAAAGAAAGAAAGAAAGAAATCTTCCTTTCAAACTGAATAATGTTCATCATGTCTTTAAATGTATTTTTATTATCTTCATTATTGTGTTCCAATAATAATCACAATAGTCACTCAAGCCTGAAGAAAAAAAAACTAATAGAGCTTTATGGTCAAAGGAAATTAAGAAAATACATCTAAATGTATATGTGTATATATACACACATACATACTATACATACATACAGCAAAAAAAGCTTGATAGGGTGATCAATAAGAAACTCTCAAACATAACAATGGGATAAAATTCTGTGGGGGAAGTAGAACGGAAATCAAACTCAAAGAGGAAAGGTATGATGTAAAATTTCCCAACATTAAAAAGCTTTAATTTAAATGAATAACGGTAAATAGTAAATCACTACCATATTTATATTCCACTGAATAAATTTCAGAGTGATTTAACATTTTAATTTAGAAATAACAATAATAAAAATAAGTCAGACATTGCATCCTTTGCAACTATCTAAACTTCGGATGAAACAAAAATTAGATAACTGAATTCTTTTAAGAGCTACATTGAGGGGTGGGGGGAGAAGTGTAATCTCTGGCAGAGCGAACCATCAAACATCATCCAGGTGTCCTTTCCGAAACTCAAGTCAGCCCAGTCATTTTAGTGGCATGAAACGGGGACCACTAGTCCAAACGCCCTCTCTTCCTTTCCCACCCAACCTCGCTCTTTCCCTCTCTGCCCGCCGTCCCCCCCCCCCCGCACCCCTTCACTCTGCGGGCTCGGAACGACCAGCGCTCGGCTTTCTCCCTTCCCTTGCCCCCCAACCCCACCCCGACTTTCTCCGCTCTCCCTCCTCCGCCCACCCCAGCTCTCCGGCGCAGGCGCGCTTCGCTTCCTCTCCCACCCGCGGCTGCTGTGTCATGGCAGAGCGGAAGTCCCGGCCACAGCGACTTTGGGGGGGGGGGGTCGTTAAGATGGGTGGCACTTCTGGTAGCTTTCTCCCCTTCCTCCCCTAGCGCCACTTTGATCTCCCACTGTAGGGGGGCGGTCCCCTACCCTGCACTCTCCCGAACACTTCGTAGTCCACGGATTTGAGTCGCTTGGCGGTAGACATGGCGGCGGCAAGTCCTCTGCCGAGGAGCCGGAGCGGGGTTCGGGACGCGGCGACTGCAGAGGCCGGGAGAGGGAGGGGGCACATGGGACCTCTCGGCGTACCCCGCGCCTGTCTCCGGCCCGGGACGCGAGCGCGCCGGGGTCACGCGTCGGAAGGCGGCAAATGAACGGCGGGTGCTGGGAACGGGGGCAGCTGAGGACACGAGACGGAAAGAGCGCTCGGCCTCTGGCGCCGAGGCCTCCCTCCTTGCCCTCCCCTCCCTTGCGGAACCAGACTGGCTTCCCCGGGAGGGATGCGCCAGTTCTGCGCTCCCTGCGATTCAGTTAATCTCGGGGCTCATTTCTCAGTGTTGGTAAATAAAAGCCGAATTCCGTGCTCAGATGTCAATAGTTTGCTAACCAAACGTGATTGCTTTTGAAATGAAAGATCTGCTAGCTTGGTGGTTGAAGGTACTTGGTTAGTGACTTAATTTTTATGAAATGTTTAGGCGACTGCCAAGTCTATTTGGCGATTTTGAGCCAATTCTTATTGTCTGCATCCTCTTCACCTCTTCTATTGAGTCAGAAAGGTTTGGGGTCTGAATCCATACTCTACGTGGATTGTGATATTTTCTGGGACGAAACTAAAAATCTATCCTGTTCTATGGTACTGGGAACGGAGAGGAAAGTAATCTTGTCTGCTATTCACTCACATAGCTTTTTTATGGTCTTCATTATTCTTTAGCAACATCCCAGTTACTTACAAGGTTAAGGCACTTTGTACTTAGAGAATTTCACCTCATAGTGATCTATTATGAAGTCTTAATTTAAAGCAACCCACCACTCCAAAGAATGTGGATACAGCTCTTGATAATCTGCTGCCTTCTAGAGAATTCCAAATCTTTTTACTTCTGAGAATTTGCATTTCTCAACATATTTGTTGGCTTCAGTACCTTTACATATTTCTCTGCATCTGGCCACAGAGTTAAAATAATCCTCTGCAATCTGATCCAATATTATGTGCCAATTTTATTAGGGAACACCAAAAATCATCTAAAACTTGTTTAGAATTTGGTTGAAACGTTTTAAAGTAAAATATATTGTGGAAGTGCTAATCCAGGTAATTTTATGTAATGAAGATCCTGGTTTATTGCAGAGACCTCAGAACTTAGGTCTTCCTCTCATCTCCCTTCCAGTTTATTCCATGCAGATTCTAGAATCAACATAGATCTTATATCATTCTTTTCAATGACATCTCTTCAGAGTCTCTGCATTGCATTCTGAATAAAACTGAAGGCCTTCAGCCTCCGCTAACCTCTTATTACCTGCTTATCCCCATCCATAGGTTATTCTATAGTTTATAAGTAACCTATAGTCGAGGCACTTTGGATTTTTCAGCTCTCTGAACATACCCTGACCTTTAAAAAAAAAGAAGAAGAAAAGAAAACTCCGTTCTTGGATCTACTTTATCTAGAATACTTCCTCCTGCTCCCAGATCTTTCTCTATCCTGTTTAGTTGTCCGTGCAAGTACTTAGCAGATTTCATCCTAATTATTTAGTGTCTTTCCTGCTAGTACTCTGCCTTCCAAGAAGTAAAATTCAAACTGGGTTGAGATCCTGTCACTATCATTAATCCTGTCACTGATAAGTTTGACATTTTCTTAAGTCGTTGACTTTTCTCCACATTTACCCAAGAGTAACCCTGCCAGTTATTATGTAGCTTTATTGTAATTTTAGAAATGCTATAGCAACAATTGACATTTGCTTAGTTAAAAAATTTTGTGTCTGCCAACTACAGAACATTAGTAAACAGGCATTTTTATGTACTGTTTCAGCATGGATTGCCAATAATATGTGATTCTAAGACTTTAAAAATTTTAAGCAAATGTGGCTAATATTTAAGCTAATTTTAAATAATAGAAACATCTATGCATAGGGAAATTTTTTTAAAATAGGACAAAATCATCTATGACCCTAACAACCTTTATCATTTGTGTACTCTCTTGTACATAAGTTTTAAGTAGTTAAAATCATAGTACAAATTCAACCTTCTTTCTTTTTCCATATAATAGCCTTTCCAATAAATACTTTATTAGTTTCATGATATTCTGTTAAGTGGGTGTAACCATAAATTTACCTACTAAGTGCCTGTTGTTACACACCCAGGTTGTTTCTAATTTTTCATTACTGTAAAAAATATTATGAAAAAGATATTCATGCACACAGCTTCCTTCCCGTATTTTTTAATTATTTGGGATAGAAGTTAGAATACCCAAACTATAAATGTGTACTGTTCTTGGTACATATTGCCAAGTGGTTTTTCAAAGGGCTGCACCAATTTCAATATACCACTACCAGCACTGTATGAATGTATGACTATTTGGCTTCTGAGGCAAGCAGATGTAAGCAGGTGCTTCACATGCAATACATGATTCAATTAGAAGGAAAGTTTTCATTTTGTAACCTGAGCAATAGCCTTGAAACAAGTAGGCTTTGTGTTACTACTGGTTGAAATAAAAACTTAGCAAAATCATTCCATTTCTTGAACCGTTCCAGACAATTTGTGTGTGATGTAGGATCGTGTTTAAGGTAATATATAGAAAAGGAAAATCCTGCCTGTATAATATGAGTATAAAAAATGACCAGGCCCCAGAACCTATGAACTAAGGACAGACAATATGTCTCTGTACCCAAATGACATTTGAACTGAGGAGGTTCCACCTATACATCTCTAATTCATCACCTCGAAGGGTCAGTTGAGAGTGATTTCTCAGAAATTTGGTACTAAGGTATAGTTAATTTCAGGGGCAACCAAGATTACTTTATCCATCAACATATTTCTACCCCTGAAATAGTTTTATAATAATTATGTTAAAAGAGCAGGAGTCAACAGAATACAAACCGTTAACTTCCACAATTGAAGAGGCCCGACAAACCAACTCCATGATTCCCTCATGGACGGAATACTTTATAGAAGAAGAAATGGTTAGATAATTAGTACTAAACTGGATTCAAGATCGTTAGAGGCCAGACTATTAGTCAGATGAGAAAGTAGCTAGTTTCCCAAAAAAGGGTTTAATCTCCTTACAAATTATCAGAAAATTGCTTAAGCATTTTATCAGGAAAGCATATTTCTTCTTAGAAGGAAATTCTGTCCCAGGTTTGGACCAATTTTTCTTTATCACAGTCCAATTTGATATTCAAAACTCAGAAATACATTTATCATCAAAGTCACTTCCCTCAGGGCACCTGGGTGGCTCAGTCAGTTCAGTGTCCGCCTTAGGCTCAGGTCATGATCCCAGAGTCCTGGGATCGAGCCCTACATTGGGCTCCCTGCTCAGCCGGGAGCCTGCTTCTCCCTCTCCCTCTGCATGTCTCTCCCCCTGCTTGTGCGTGCTCTCTCTTTATCTCTCTCTCTCTCTCTGTCAAATAAAGAAATAAGATCTTTTAAAAAAAAAGAAAGAAAAAAAGTCACTTCCCTCTCCTAGCTTGGCACTACTTAGGCTAGAGAGGGGAGAAGACATGGTTGATACCTCCTTACCTCATGAGTTTCTCTCTGCCTGCATGAGAATCAGAAGAAACTCGTACTTTTGGAATCCAGTTTTGCCTCTCCAGGATTGGTAGATATTCAAAGCTGATTAGCCCTTTTGAAGGAACCTTTCTGGGGAGACTCAGACCTTTTCCCCCACCAAAAATTCCCAACTTTTGCTCTCTTGATGGACAATGCCTATACTTCGGCTGTGCATATACACACCCCATCCCAACTTCTGTATGGAATGCTACACCTCCAACCCCTTTCTGCTGAGAGACTAGCCCTCAACAAGAAGGATGTGGGACCCTTCTAAAATGAACGTGGGACCAGATCCCTCCTTCCCGTCACACCTAATTGTGGGGCTCCTGTCTCTATCCTACCAATGACAGAAATTGCAATTTGCTCTGAATTTGACCGCCTCTTTCTGCTGTCTTGACAGGAATCATTCAGATATCTCCAGCCACAGCCTTTCCTCTTTGCTTTCTGCAGGTATGGATCAAATACCAGTCCCTTCTAGCTCCAAGGAGTAAATGCCTAGGTCTCAAAAAAAAGGGGGGTTCTTTTTGCCCCCCTCAGTAGGCACGTGAGGAAGGGAAAACATCTGATTTCTTTCTCCCCTGGGAGAGGGGAGAAGAGGGAGAGCCACAGCTCTCCAATCACTTTCCTGGAAGAAATACTCTTGAGCCTGGGGTGGGTGTTGGGCTAAGGATCTTAAAGGCGGTTTTAAACACCCCTTTTGCATGACATGGTGGTGCAGTACTTAATCTTAAAATGAGGCGTAACTATTGTTTTCAGTCTCAGGTCTCAGCTAAAACTGAGACCAAATGTCCCACTTCTCAAATCAACTGAATTGAACATATAAACCCTGTTTGGATCCTGATTTGGAATTATAAGTTCAACAAGACATTTTTGAGACCATTGGGGAAATCTGAACACAGGTTGACTTAAATATTACAGCATTGTCTTTGTTAATGTAATCGGGCATTGTGGGTGTATTTTTTAAAAGGCCTTACCAGTTAGAGGTGTATACTGAAATATAGAAGGGTGCTGTGAAATGATATTTGGGACTTGCTTTAAAATCCTCTGGGAATGGGGGTAGGACAATGTAGGTAGAATAAACAGTGAATTGGTGACAGTTATTGCAGGTGAGTCATAGGTACATGGGGATTGGATTCATTACACTCTTCTCTAATTTTGTTATGCTCTTGAAATTTTTATGTAAAGTGTTTAAATAAAATTTAGGGGCACCTGGGTGGCTCAGTCAGTTGAGCATCTGGCTCTTGATTTCGGCTCAGGTCATGATCCCAGGATCCTGAGATAGAGCCTGCCTTGGGCTCCATGTTCAGTGGGCAGTCTGCTTCTCCCTCTCCCTCTGCCCCACCCTCCTCCTGTGCACTATCTCTCCCTCAAATAAATATTATTAAAAGATTATTTATTTGAGAGAGAGAGAAAGAGCACGCATGCACGAGATGGGGGAGGGGCAGCGCAAGAGGGAGAAGCCAACTCCCTGCTGAGCTGGGATCAGGAGGTGGGGTTCAATCCCAGGACACTGGGATCATGACCTAAACCAAAGGCAGACACTTAGCTGACTGAGCCGCCCAGGTGTCCCTTTAAAATTTAAAAGAGTCCGTTTTCATTCTACAAAATATGTGATCAATAATCCTCAAAACTGTAAAGGCCAAGAAAAATAGTGAAAGCCTGAGAAACGACAAAGAGGAGCCTAAGGGGACTCGCTGGTTAGAGGTAATGTGTATTCTGTATGGGATTCTGGAACAGAAAAAGGAATTTAGGTAGAAACTGAGGACATCTGAATAAAGTGTGGACTTTCATGAAACAGTAAGGTATCAATAATTGGCTCCTTAACTGTGACAAATGTACCATACTAATGGAAGATATTAATAATAGGAGAAACTAGGTATAGGGTATAGGAGAATGCTGCACTATCTTCATAATAACTTCATAAATCTAAAACTGTTCTAAAATTAAAAGTTTTCTTTTCAAAAGTCCATTTTAATATCCTGTTATATATTTTCATAATAACATTTCAATATAATTTCTCACCATAGTATATGAACAAAATTATTAGTTTAAATTTTTTTAACTATTTCAGTAATGTTTAGTAATCTGCATTTAGCTAAGACAGGACTAAACAGTTGACTTTCAAAGCACTAGATCAGGTTTTAACTGATATAAAGAAGCACAAACAGATAATTAGAGTAATACCTCAATTAATGAAAAGAAACATAGTTCACTTCCAGAAGAAGAAAATACACAAAATGCATAAGAACATGTCTAGATATGAAGAAAGAGTATGGAAAAATGCCATTATACTTAGCACTGAGTGCTTTAGAAAACAGGAAATATGAGTCTGTATGTCTTAACTAAGGAAAAGACACAGTTAAGCTTAGATAAAGAGAGAACTAATCATAGCTAGTGCTGCTTGGACACATTACAGAGGCAACAAATGGCAAAGCCAGGGTTTGAACAGAGTATGCCCAGGCTCCGAGCTATAGCACCAAAATCAGAAAGGGGACAAAGGGGACAGACACTAGCTCAGAAAAAAGTAGGCAGTACAGGCCCTACCCTTCCTAGTACTTCTCAAGCACAGAATTCAGCCAGTCTCAGATTTGCTTTTCCTGTGGAAACAAGAAGCCTAGCCAGGAAAGACATTCTTTCTGATTCCTCTTTAGTTTACACACACACACACACACACACACACACACACACACACACTCAAGCATGCGCGCTTACTTCCTGGGAGGTATAAATCACATTTACCCTCAGATCCGGCCTAGTGACATCAAGGGTTCACCTGTCCTTAAAACAAACCTATTTCATGATGCCCTTGGTAGATAACTGGATTGGTGTACCACATCCATTCCAGTCTCTTTCCAGCTTGCTTTCCTGTTCTGTAGAGCCGGAAAGTCTAAAGCTCTATCCCATAGACATTCTTGCAATTGGGATTCCTTATGTGATAGAGGATCAACCGTCAGAAGAACCAATGCTAGAGGTGGAGGGACGGCATGAGTGAGGTGGAGGCCATCTGCTGCTGGTTCGGTGATAAGCACAGTCAGAGAGTTTAGTTTTTCTGAGATGTTGTTACCTGAGGTCACAGTGACAGCAGCTTCTTGGGCACCAGGAAGCAGGACATCCATGTGACTAGTTAATATCCTAGCAAGTGTGGCAGGTTCTGGAATCACAATTCCCTGGATGTGGCAGTTTCCAGAGCCAGGCAGCTTCCTGATGGTGGCAGGGGAGACACAGTTTTAAAGCCAGCAGCCTCTCAAGTCAGCACATTTCCTGATGGTAAAAGAATCAGTAGCTCCCTTGGTGGCCCAGTGCTGCAGTGAGGGTCAATCCCGAAGCCTCAGCCTCACAGTGGTTCTCAGCTCTATGCGCATTAGAATCACCAGGGGAGCTTACTAATTATACACACACACATGCCCCCCCAGGGGTTTTGATTCAATATGTCTGCGGTAGATTCCAGAATCTGTATTCTTAAAATCAACCCAGATGCTTGGGGTACGAAGCTAAGGCTGAGAACCACTGACCCAGAGACTCTTTCATTAGCTCCCCCAGTAACTCCATAAGCCATTTAATACCCAGTGTTAAATCCATTTCTGTTTAAACTGTCTAGAATGGATTATTTTTTCTGTAACTGAACCATGACCAATGCAATGCCTGGGGACAAAATCTTCACAATAGATCAAAGTTTAAGCAGAATGAAAGTTCAAATATGCCACCCACCCTCCTGTCAATAAAGAAGCATTAAAATTTTCAGTGCTTACAAAGAGAAGAAATAAAAAGTGTAGGAAAAAACAAGCTGGGAATGGTAATAAAACTAAGCCTAGAGTTTTGTAATATAACTTGCTGTTGAGAGATGATAGCATATTTAGGCAACCTATACCCTGTAAATTAGTTACATCATGCTCATTTATTTTCGATGCCTACTTGCTTTGCAGCTGTACATTTTATTTTGAAAGAAAATTAATGAAATAATAAATTAAAAAGAACCCTTCCAAAGCCCGGGTTGTTTCGATGAACTACATTTTCTGGTCTGTTGCTGCCACCTACCATCTGTCCAAGGCAAGGCAGGCCATGTGCCTGTGACTACCATTCCAAACCTTCAAGAACGTTAGTACCAGCTAAGTTCTCTCCTGTTTCAGGGTCACACTTCTAAAATACTTTTAGGTGCATGCTGAACCCTTAAATGATAAGCAGTTTAAGTGTTGTTAGGGCTGTTTACTCAACAGATCACTTAAATATGAAAGGATCTTCACCATGATTTACTATTAGATATGGATGTTATAGGAAAAGCAAAACTTAGGGGTGCTGGGTGGCTCAGCCAGTGTCTGCCTTCAGCTCAGGTCATGATCTCAGGGTCCTGAGGAGCAGGCTCCCTGCGCAGCGAGGATCCTGCTTCTCCCTTTCTCTCTGCTGCTCTCCCTGCTTGTTCTCTCTCGACCTCTCTGTCAAATAAATAAATAAAATCATTTTTTAAAAAAAAGGAAAAGCAAAACTTACAAGAAATTAATTCAGTAAATGCCGATTGAACTCCTGCTATGTACGAGGCATCATGGTTTACAGTATACTCATCTACTGCATCCTTTAAATTAACCACATTTAAAGATCATGTGTCTCAGGGGTATCTTGTTCTACCAAGAAGACGGTGATTACCTGGGCATAGAGAACTTTTTTGCAACATGGAAATGTTTCATCTCTAAAATGATTTACTTTTCACTACCATTTATAAATTTTTTTGTTATCTGTTCGTATTTTTATTTTTTTATTATTAACATATAATGTATTATTTGTTTCGGGGTACAGGTCTGTGATTCATCAGTGTTACACAATACACAGCACTCACTACAACACATACTACCATTTATAAAATCGTGTCTTAAAAAGGTTGATAATGGGGAAAAAAAGGTTGGTAATGATGATGAATATAATAAAATGTCAATAATTCAGCACTTAAAACATATTTTGCTGGTTGAATATGTTCGGTTTCCTTTTGAGTGAGTCAGTAGTACATTAAATTACATTTGCAGTAGCATTTTACAGTTATTAAGACATTTTTATATACAAGCTCCCACTTGACACTTACAGCAACCCTGAGAACTAAGTACAGCAGGGCTATTTTAGAGACAAGGACATCGCCTCAGGACATCCAACGGATTGCCCGAGATTACGCAGGAACAGAACCCCACCTAGAACATGCCCTTCTGACATCAACTGAGTTCCTAAATCAACATCCAGATGAACGAGGCAATAAATCCCCTATTTTGCTTAAGCTAGCATGTATTAAGTCTCTCTCCTTGTAACCAAGAGATCTAACACACTGATATCTTATTTATATTTGTCCTAATATAACTGAGATATTGATTTCCCTAAAATCAAAAATAATAATAATACTGAGCATTATTGATGATGTGCCCAAGTAGAAACTCTCACACACTGCTGGTGTTTGGATACAAACATTTTGTTATTTGACTATGAACCTCAAGCCTTAAAAATTACACATACTTGGAGGAGGGAGAAAGAGATGACTCAGCAGAACACAAGGGATCTTTAGAGTAGTGGCACTCATCTGTATGATACCGTAATGGTGAATACCTGGCATCATACGTTTGTCAAAACCCAGAGACCTGCACAATACAAAAAGTGAAACCTGATGTAAAATAGGAACTTCAGTTAGTAATAAAGTATCAATATCCATTCATCTGTTGTAACCACAAATGTACCACACTGATGTCAGATGTTAATAATGGGGGAACTCTGTGGGAGCAGGGGGTAATTGGAAGATCTCTATATTTTCTGCTTAATTCTTCTGTGTCCTAAAACTGCTATAAGAAGTTAAGTGTATAATTTAAAAAGAAAGAAAGAAAGAATCACACATGCATTACCCAGCCGTTCTGCAATTATAAATTTCTCCCAAGGAAAATATAGGACAGGGATGCAAAAATATGAATAAAACAATTGTCATTGCGAAGTTGTTTATTACTGTAAAAAAAATGGAATCAGAATCTACGCAAATATCCATCAGTTTTTAAAGGTTACATAAATTTCTAGGCAGTCTTAGAGAATGCTGATGCTGATCAGGGCTTCTTACCTAGGGTTCAGGATAGGCTGCAGAGGTTCAAATGCTGACTCTCTCATGGAGCCACTTGTGGGTTCTTTGGATGCCCTGTGAGGCCCTGGAGCCACAATGCTCCCTGATGTGGGGAGTGCTATTGAAGTGACCAGTGGAACTTGGAAATTCCCTTGCCTTGCTGGATTGCCTTCTTTGGACAATTGCTTCCAAGAGAGCTTTAGCTCAAGTACCTGGCATTCCTTAAAAACACTCAAGAGCCTCCTAGGGCCTACAAAGTCCCAACTTCCTGGCATGGTGTTCTTGACCTTCCATTGTGGTCTGAGTTGACTGTTCCAGCCTAATTTCCCATTCACAAGGGGCTATTTTTTTTAATACTAGGTACTTTCTTCTATTATGGTTCAAAAAAATAGTCCCTTATGAATAGGCTGATGATGGAATGGTCCATCCAAACCAGTTTCAAACATCATTCCTGGCACGTACCAAATACAAAGCAAGTTAAAATGTGGCACGATTTTGTGCAATTGGTGGAGTGTAAAAAAAGGAGAAATCTATTTTAATGTGACACTAGAGGACATTCTTTGCTACAGGGGTTCTAACACTGACTGCATAAAGAGGAATTCAAAGGGTATTTTTTGGCTCTGCAGTGAACTAAGCCTGAAAAGCCACAATAATGTAAGTGGGCATTTAATTTTTACAATTTAAGAATAAACTAATAGACAAATCACAGAAGACAAAATTGTGATTACAGAAGAGAATGTTATCCAGCCAGAAAATTTAAAACTAGATTTGCTGCCAACAAAGTTTGGGAAATAAAAGGAAAGAAGAACAGGTAAAGGGGCCCATCCAAGCACGATCACCCTCAATGAGAGATGCTCTCCTGGTTGATGGAATGTCAGATAGAGGTTCAAGAATATTGTCTGAAATTAAAGAGGTGAAAGAAATAGAGATTCGTGACAAAATTATGTTGGGAGAAGAGAGACAACAAAGGAGAGAGGCAGGGCAAGCAAGCTAAATTTGCACACATCATGACGTCTAAATCAAGAAACACTCATTTAGAGATATCAAGGTAATCACGAAAAGAACTAAAAACAGAAACTGCTAAAAGTAGTTACCTCCAGAGAGCAAGTTAAAGGACACCACAAGGAAGCAATCAGTCAAATCCAGAATATGGGACATTTCACAAGATGACTGACCTAGTTTCTCTAACAAATCGATGGTACGGGGGTAGAAATGAGTTATAGAATAAATGAAATTTAGGAGATGAAACAAATTCAATGTGGAGATTTCTTTTGGGATCCTTATTAGAATGATTTTGAAACAATTAGATAAATTGGATTATGATTCAGATATAAGATGATGATAGAAGAAATCATTAATTTTGTTAGGTACAATAATGGCATGGAGGTTACATTTTCAAATACCTTTGTAGTTAGAGGCATCGTGAAGCATTTCTACATAAAATAACATGATGCCTGGGCTTTGCTTTAAAATACTCCAGTGCCAATCTCCCATACACCCAAAATATAGCAAGATAGAGAAACAAGACTGGCCAAATGTTGATAATTATAGAAGCAGGGGTCATGGGATTCACTGTACTATTCTCTCTGCTTTTATATATGTATATTTGAAATTTTCCAAAAGAACAGACTATTTTCTTTGTTTATTTATTTATATATTTATTTATTTATGAAGCAGGTGTCTCCGAGGAATGTGATAGGGTTTGGAGAGCACTGGAACGAGCAAGATTGCTTTATGTCTAGGGATTTCAGGGTGTCTCAGTCAGTTAAGCGTCTGACTCTTGATTTCAGCTCAGTTCATAATCTCAGGGTCATGAGATTGAGCCCCACGTTAGGCTCCACACTTATTGTGGAATCTCTTTGTCCCTCTCCCTCTCCCTCTGCTCCCCTCACCCCACACTCATTCTCTCTTTCTCTGTCTCTCAAATAAATAAATAAATAAAATCTGTTTTAAAAAGATTGTTTTATGTTTTTAATTTATTCAATAAATATTCATTGAGTCCCTGCAATGTATGAGGCACTGTTTAGGCACTTTTGGGAGAGGAAAAGAACAAATCAAAATCCCTGTCCTACTAAAGCTCACATTCCAGTGAGAAGAAAGAGCAACAACAACAACAAAATTACATACAAGAAGCGCCTGACTGGCTCAGTCAGACTCCTGATCTCAGGGTCATGAGTTCGAGCCCCACACTGAACGTAGAGATTATTAAAAAAGAAAAAAAAACCCACAGAAAGAATAAATAAGCTGTAATATGTTAGAAGTGGATACATGCAATGAGTAAAGAATAAAGTAGGGTAAGAGAGATTTAGAGTGGGGCCAAGGTTACAGATAAAAATAACATGTTCAGGAAAGGGCTCATTGAAAAGCATGACATTTGAACAAAGACTTGAAGGAGGTGAAGGAGAGTATAAACCCTTCTGACTTGACACCTTTTAATTATGTCCATGGTTTAGCTTGATAAAAGGAACTGAAGATTACTTCAAAAATAAAATAAAATAAAATCCCCCTCCTCCTCACTCCTCCTTCTCTGCCTATCAAAATTCTCTTTCAGTCTTCAGGACAACTTCAAGAGATCAGTCTTCATGAGGTCTTTCATCCACTGCCAGAATTAACTGCTCTTTTGTGTTCTCTAGTACCTGGCTAGTAACATGTATTCCGTTCTCCCATATAAATATGGCTTTTTATGGCTTTATTAAGCATTTTCACTTTCATTATTTTATTTATACCTCACCATACTCCGTGTAGTTTTTATTTCAATATCTATTATTATTCCCACTTACCAGATGAGAAAACCAAGGCTCTGAAAGAGTAAATGACCTAAACCAGATTAGTCAGACACAAAACATCCGAATTCCAAACCTCTGAATGTGAACATTACTTCTTGACCTCATTCCACTACTTCTCTACAATTCGTTGCTTCTAAGAGTCCTTTTCTATGTTAAAATTAGATTTGAATCAAAGTACTATTTGCACATGATATGAAATGAGGTAATTCAGCAAATCTGAGGAGGAAAAGCAAGCCTCCCACTGATCAATCCCCAGTGACTTTACAAGGACAGTACTGTCTTCATCTCTATTTGTAGTTCTTCTGGTGGTTGCCTGTGTTAACTCTAGATAATATGCTTACACCTTTATATATTGATCTGATCGCCTTCAGGTATTATTTGCTGACTTTCCCCTATGAAAAGGGAAGATTTTGCTCATTTGCATTGCCCTCACGTCTCGGGTTAGGCTCCCTGGGACCAGACTCTGAGGCAGAGACTTGTGTGCAAGGCTTTGGTGACAACGCTGCTGGACTGAACTGCAGGAGGAGGTGACCTGCTGGGCACCTGCAACAGAAGTATCTGCCCGTCTCAGGAGCTCTGGGGCAGGAAGAGCCCTTCAGAGCTGTCCTTCAGAATTGAAACAAGCGGCTGGGACTTTGCACCCTGCCATTGAGCAGTCTTTGTGAGCTCGGGGATGTAAAATTAGACAGCTAAGACTCTCTCCAGAGAATGGCTTGCAGGGAAGTTGTCAGCAGTCAATACTCCTGGCAACTGGAGAATTGGACAGTTTGGTTCTGAAGTGGGTCGGGAGGTGAGCAGAGCACCATGGCATCCATCACAGCCCACCCCTACCACGCTTGGATTCACTTACTTCTTATAGTAAATCCATTCTACTTGGAATTATCTCCCTCAGCTTTCTGGTTGTTTCCTTTGTTTGGAGAAACTTGGGAAAACGTTGGTGAGTTGGATGACATCCCTTGCCTCTTCAGGTGCTCTCAAAACCACTTCTGAGATACTCCATTTCGCTTCTCTACTTCCAATTCCGGATTCCCCTTCCCTCAGCTAGCAATTCTGCCCGTCTAAATGGCTTGCCTGGAGTTGTTGAGGGGGGGGAATCCTTGACCTTCATCCCTGAGGGGTCTGAGTCTAAGGATCCAGCTCTATTCAGGTTAGGTTGGCTACATTGCCTGCTTACCATCAAAACTGGGCAGGCAAGAAAGAAGAGATGCCCTGGATCAGCTGGGTGCCAAACGTATTCTTGATTGATCTCCAGGAAGCCAACATCTCTTCCTCTCCTGATGATAGGCGCCCATTATCACTTCATTATTCCTTCCTTATCCTATGTAGTTTCCTTCCCTGTTCTTCTCTCTTTCACATCTCACATACTCACACGTGCCTCTAAGAAGCTCTAATCCATTGTCCCCTAGGACCACAAATTCCAAGTCTTCAAAACGAAATCCATTTTTTTTTCCCTCACTCATAAACCTGTTCTCCCTCTTTCATCCGTCTAGCTCCTGTGCTGGAAACCTGATTCATAACCTCCGCTTCCCTTCCCTATATATCTACCAGGTTCCGTAAATTCTATCTCCTACGCAGCTTTTAAAGTCATTCTCATTCTCCTTCCCCATGGTCACTATCCTTATTCAGGAGCTCATCATTTCTCACCTGGACTATTACAAAAAGCTCGCAACTGCTCTTCCTTTCTCCAGTCTCCCTTACACCCCTCCCACCCACATCACACCACATCTTTCTAAAAGGCATTTCATTTCACTGCTTAAAATTCTTTTCACGTTTAGGCTTTTCCCAGCTTGGCCCCTCCTACTTCTCCGTTCACTCCCCCTCACCCCCTCCCTCACCTACTTGTCACTTGCCCCTGCCCAAAGATGACAGACCCCCTTCATGACCTTATGCCTCCACACACTCTTCCTCTTGCCAGACTCTACTTTTCTTTCGCGATTTGCTTCATTCCATCCATGACTCTTCCTGATAGGTAGGATCAGCTTCTTCTCTTCCCATGGTCACATTGCAATTCTTCCATACCTTTATTAGGACACTCATCACATTATGTTCAATTATTTGCCTTAGACACACAAGTACATGTGGAATATATGAAAAAATGCAACGGTCGTGTATTATATTCAGTTGTGATCCTAGTGTATTGCATTACTTTCACAGTTCCTAGAAATAGTAGATAATAAAAAAATATTGAATGAACAAATGAAATATACAAATGTTGTTTACAGCACGATGCACCTGACCCACCAACAGCAATTGAACATATACTTCACAGTTTCCCAACAGTGTTGACTGATGTTTGCTGACTGGCCCATATTCTCTGACCTGACCTCTAGATGACGCCAAGATTTTTATATTCATAGCCTGAGAATGAATAATTCTGTTTTCCCTGGGCAATGAACCAATAGCTATCATCTGTTTTAGGGAAGGGACTGCAAAAACTAAAACAAAACAAAGCAGGCAGACCAAAGGAACACTGGAGAAGAATCATCTCAACTGCGAGGGCTTACTTATCAATTACTTACTTATCCAGGATCTAGTACAACGGCTCAGATATCATAGGCATTCAGTAAATACTTGTTGAGTGTCCAGAAAAAGAAGAGGAAGGAATAACAAATGATGCCCCTGGGAGTGATGCAAACTTATAGAAACCTCTCAGTATGGTAGAAGGGGGAGAGATGAGCTCAGATTTTAAGCAAATAAGTTGTAAGCTGTTTACCCAGCTGGACATATCCTAAAGACATAAAAAGAAAGAGAAACTGAGAAATCTGGGATTGGGAATGTATTTATTTAAAATCAAGAGAGTGAGATGTGCTCCCAAGAGATAAAAAGTCTACAGAGGTAACCACTTTTTTGTACTTTTTTTTTCTGTTTTGTTATTTACCTCCATGATCCTAAATAACATATTTACACTGTTATTTTGTTCAATTTTTTCCATTTTAGAAATTATATATCGATTTCCTAACTACTATGGAAGATGAAGATTTAGCTTTCTTCCTGTGCACCCCATGCCAATATACACATTCTTCCCCCATCCTCCAATATAGTTATATTACATATGTACCAAATCAATATTCAGTGTTTATTTTATTCATTTATTCACCCAATAAATACTTTGAATTGCTTGGAGAATTTTAATCAGGGTATATAATAACATTCACACTTTCAATCATTCCCGGCTGCCTTTTCTGAGTGTTGCCTTTTGAGAAACATTAGCACTATTCCTCTGCCTACTTTAAAGTAGAAAAATCAATTCTAAATAAGTCAAATTATATCAGTTCTTATTATGCCCAAGGCATGTGAGGGAAATCAAATTGTCTAAAAAGGAATTGGGGCACCTGGCTGGCTCAGTTGGTAGAGCATGTGACTCTTGATTTCGGGGTTGTGCGTTCGAGCCCCATGTTGGGGGTAGATATTACTTAAGTAATAAAAAAAATCTTTAAACAAACAAAAATAACATAAAACAGAATCCTTACCCTCAAAACATCAAAATCCAGATGGTCAAATCATGCAAATACACACAAAAAGTTAACAAGTTAATGCCTCCTGAGTGATGTAGCCCGATAGATCCCCCAAGAGTCAGAGGAAGATGTCCCTGTGTATTGGGCTGGCCCAGGACAACGCTGTAGAGAAGATGGGACAGGGTTATGAGGGATCTATTAAGATACAAGAGTAGGGAGGGCTAAAGGCAAAGAGGGACAGGAAGAGCACTCTAGGCAGGAGGAAATCATGAGTCAGGAAGGCAGGAAACACAGTCAAAGCCCAGTTTGACTGCAAAAGAGGTTCGTGGGCAAGAATGGCAGGACAGAAGGGGGCAAGGACAGGGGAGAGCAGAGTGTAATCAGGCTTGATGTCAACAAGAGAATTCCTAGGATTTTCTCTTTTTGTGGCTCCATTAAGTTACTAAGCAATGATGCAGAGATGTACAAAGATTTATAGTTACATTTCAGTGAAAAAAAAAAGTGTCAAATTATGGTTTGAGGAACATATTAAAATGATATGCTGGAGGATTAAATTCTCACATTGAAAAATAGTAATAATTCAATAACATTAATATTACCTAAATATATAGTTAAAAAATCAACAATACTGATTTAACTAGTAATGTTACTTAAGGCACATTAACCATTTAGAGAGTTTGTCAGCTCTTTCTGTGTTCTGGCGATCGAAGTAAACCCTGGGAAGTAAAGATGACTAAGAACCAGTCCTTTGTTTCAAGGAGTTCATGGTCTAGCAATAAGACGAACATTCTCAACCCCTTTTTGCATCATTCCAGGGCATCTCTAGAAACATCTGAGAATTGTTAGAGTAGAAGTTCTGTTAACTAACTTTATCAATCTCTCTTACTATCTTATCTTTCTTGCTTTCTCATCTATCCATCATCTAACACTCAGCAGCCAGGTGAATGCACGACTTGTGGGGTGCACGGCCTCAGAATAATGGCACTGCAGGCAGAACAGAAAATTAGGTCATGACCACTGGAGCTGAGCATCAGGGATGTGTGTGATCAAACACAACTTTACTTCTGTCTTCCATGTGCTCTTTACCATGAATTAAGCAGGGACAACCTTTCCCCTGATCTGAAATGGAAACGGTGGCTGTGTCCATAACTTTTCAGTTCAATCTTAATTAACAGGTCGTTCACTCTCACTTTAAGTGATTGTCACTTTAAGTCACAGTCTTAATTCATAATTAGAATTTCCAGTCCAAGATATCAAACAGAATTCTGAACTTCATTTAAAGGTGATTCTTCCTGTGTGCCTGGCTGGCTCATTTTGATAGAGCTTGCCACTCTTGATGTTGGGGTGTGAATTCAAACACCATGTTGGGTGTAGAGATTGGGATGAATGAATGAATGAATGGATTCTTTTCTACCCAGTTCAGTCCTATTGCAGACTGAAAACCTTCAGTGAGAGAGGGGGCCGTGGTTGGCTTCTCTCCCTCCACCTCCATCCCCAACCTCAGTTTTCAGGCCAATCTCAGACCCCTGCAAGGCATTGGGGAGGGTGGAGTAGGAGGAGAGACTGTATGCTCTCTGGCCTGGCAGATATCTAATAAGTTAGCATTGGCACTCCTGGGTGGCTCAGTCATTTAAGTGTCTGCCTTCGGCTCAGGTCATGATCCCAGGGTCCTGATTTTGAGCCCTGCATTGGGCTCCCTGCTCAGCTGGGGTGCCTGGTTCTCCCTCTCCCTCTGCCCCCCACCCTGGCTCGTGCTTTCTCTCTCTCTCTCAAATAAATAATAAATAAAGTACTTTAAAAAATAATAGGTTGGCTCTCTGATGGGTCATTTTCATGGGCTCCTCGAAGATCATCCCACTTTTTTTTCCCCCACCTCTTTATGTCCTTGGTCTAAGAGTCTTGAGAAAATCTCCCTTGTAAATTCCACGTATGGGAATCTGTCTCTGGCATTTCACGCCTATTTTATTTTGGTGTTCCGGTTAAAACTTCAGTTTTAATATCCTACCACCTATCTATACATCTGTCCATCCATTTATCCACTATTGACTCATCCATTTGTCTTAGGCAACACTTTTAAGGAAGAGTTGGTGGCAACAATGAAGTGCAAGAGAATGGCAAGAAGTATGGAAGAAAGAAATTAGCATGGCAATGCCAAAGAGATGAGGAATAGTTAGCACTAGTGAATACCAGGATACACGTTGGTTTCTGAACTATATGTCTGTCTTGAAACAACTACAAGTGTGTTTTCTTAAATTTGGACTTTCCCATGGATTAAGACCCTATTTTTTAAATGCCTCATTTTCATTGAAGATTTATATCTAAGTCACAATGGCTCCCAGAACTTTCCTACCATAACTTACATACAATAGTGTATACAAAAACCTGTCTCTGGGAAAAACCATTGTTTCTAGATTGTCATCTAATAGCAGCAGAATTTAGTAGAAAACATTAATGGATGATAGTTTTAAATAGCTCTACTAGTTGCAGCAAATGATGCAGCAAAATAGAGAAAAGAGAAATATATTAATCTCCTCAACCTTACGTTCTTTGTTGTTTCTTTTAATTTTAATTCCGGTGTAGTTAACATACAGTGTTACATAAGTTTCGGTGTACATAAGTTACATAAGTTACATAAGTTTCAGTGATTCAGCAGCTCTGCATATTACTCAGTGCTCATCAAGATCCCTCCTAATCTCCTTCACCTATTTCACCCATCTACCTACCTACCTCCCCTCTGGTAACCCACTGTTCTCTGTAGTTAAGAGTCTGTTTTTTGGTTTCTCTCTTTTTTTTTCTTTTGTGCATTTGTTTTGTTGCTTAAATTCCGTGTATGAGTGAAACCATATGGTATTTGTCTTTCTCTAACTGGCTTACTTCACTTAGCATCGTACCCTCTAGATACATCCATGTTGTTGCAATGGCAAGACTTCATTCTTTTTTATGACTGAATAATATTCCATTGCATATATATACCACTTCTTCTTTATCCATCCATCTACCGATGGATACTTGTGTTGCTTCCATAATTTGGCTATTGTACATAATGCTGCACTAAATATAGGGTGCATATATCCCTTCGAAATACCGTTTTTGTATTCTTTGGGCAAATACCCATAGTTTGATTATTGCATTATATGGTAGTTCTATTTTTAATTTTTTGAGGAACCTATTTTTCCACAGTGGCTGCACCTGTTTGCATCCCACCAACAGTGCACAAGGGTTCCTTTTTCTCCACATCCTCACCAACACTTGTTGTTTGTTGAGTTTTTGATTTTAGCCATTCTGACAGGTGTAAGGCGATATCTCATTGTAGTTTCAATTTGCATTTCCCTGATGATGAATGATGTTGAGCGTCTTCTCTAGTGTCTGTTGGCCATCAGTATATCTTCTTTGGAGAAATGTCTGTTCATGTCTTCTTCCATTTTTTAATTGGATTGTTTGGGTTTTGTGTGTTTTTTTGTGTATTGAGTTATATAAATTCTTTAAATATTCTGGATATTAACCCTTTATCAGAGATGTCATTTGCAAATATCTTCTCCCATTCAGTAGGTTGTCTTAGTTTTGTTGGTTGTTTCTTTTACTGTGCAGAAGCTTTTATTTTGATGCAGTCCTAATAGTTTATTTTTGCTTTTGTTTCCCTTGCCTCGGGAAATATTATCCAGAAAGATGTTGTTATGACGGATGTCAAAGAGATAACTGCCTTTGCTCTCTTCTAGGATTTTTATGGTTTCAGGTCTCACATTTTGGCCCTTAATCCATTTTGAGTTTATTTTTGTATATGGTGTAAGAAAGTGGTCCATTTCATTCTTTTGCATGTAGATGTCCAATTTTCCCAACACCATTTGTTGAAGAGACTGTGTTTATCCCATTGTTTACTCTTTCCACCTTTATCAAAGATTAATGGACTATATAATTCTGGGTTTATTTCTGGGCTTTCTATTCTGTTCCATTTTTTTTTATTTGTGAAAATAATTTAAAAAGTTATTGAAAGATCTTAATGAAGACCTAATAGAGATACACTACGTTTACAAATTAAAAACTTGCTTTCATAAAGATGTCAATTTCTCCAAATACAACTATAGATTCTATATAATTAAAAAAAAATCCCAATAGGATTTTTTAATAATATTTTTTATTATATTATGTTAGTCACCATACAGTACATCCCTAGTTTTTGATGTAAAGTTCCATGATTCATTACTTGCATATAACACCCAGTGCACCATGCAATACGTGCCCTACTTAATACCCATCACCGGCCTATCCCATTCCCCCAGCCCCCTCCCCTCTGAAGCCCTCAGTTTGTTTCCCAGAGTCCATAGTCTCTCATGGTTCATTCCCCCTTCTGTTTACCGCCCCCCTTCTTCTTCCCTTTCTTCTCCTACCAATCTTCCTACTTCTTCTGTTCCATAAATGAGTGAAACCATATGATAATTGTCTTTCTCTGCTTGACTTATTCACAAAACTTATTCAAAAGAATAGAGAAAGGACCCAAATTAATAAAATTATGAATGAAAAAGGAGAGGTCACAACCAACACCAATGAAATAGGAACGATCATTAGAAACTTTTATCAACAGCTTTATGCCAATAAATTAAACGACCTGGAAGAAATGGATGCCTTCCTGGAAACCTATAAACTACCAAGACTGAAACTGGGAGAAATTGATTATTTAAGCAGACCGAATAATTATGAAGAGATTGTAGCAGTGATCAAAAACCTCCCCCAGGGGTTCCTGGGTGGCTCAGTCATTAAGCGTCTGCCTTCAGCTCAGGGCATGATCCCAGAGTCCTGGGATCGAGCCCCACATCAGGATCCTCCA
>NW_024426774.1:64436432-64438147 GCF_017311325.1 Ursus maritimus
TTGGCTGATGTCAAAGAGGTTGCTGCCTATGATCTCCTCTAGGATTTTGATGGATTCCTGTCTCAATTCGAGGTCTTTCATCCATTTGGAGTTTATCTTTGTGTATGGTGTGAGAGAGTGGTCAAGTTTCATTCTTTTGCATGCAGCTGTCCAATTTTCCCAGCACCATTTATTGAAGAGACTGTCTTTTTTCCATTGGATGTTTTTTCCTGCTTTGTCAAAGATTAGTTGCCCAAAGAGCCGAGGGTCCATTTCTGGGTTCTCTATTCTGTTCCATTGGTCTATATGTCTGTTTTTGTGCCAGTACCATGCTGTCTTTGTGATCACAGCTTTGTAGTACAGCTTGAAATCCGGCAACAAAGAAATAATACCTATTCTCCTAAAGCTGTTTCAAAAAATAGAAACAGAAGGAAAACAACCAAACTCATTCTATGAGGCCAGTATTACCTTGATCCCCAAACCAGGCAAAGACCCCATCAGAAAGGAGAATTACAGACCGATATCCCTGATGAATATGGACGCCAAAATTCTCAACAAGATCCTAGCTAATAGGATCCAATAGTACATTGAAAGGATTATCCACCATGACCAAATGGGATTCATCCCTGGGATGCAAGGGTGGTTCAACATTCGCAAATGAAAAGAGTCAAGAACCATATGATCCTCTCAATAGATGCAGAAAAAGCATTTGACAAAATACAGCATCGTTTCCTGATTAAAACCCTTCAGAGTGTAGGGGTAGAGGGTACATCCCTCAATTTCATAAAAACCATCTATGAAAAGCCTACAGCAAATATTATTCTTAATGGGGAAAAGCTGGAAGCCTTTCCCTTAAGATCAGGAACACGACAAGGATGCCCACTCTCGCCACTATTATTCAACATAGTACTAGAAGTCCTTGCAACAGCAATCAGACAACAAAAATGATAAAAGGCATCCAAATCGGCAAAGAAGAAGTCAAACTATCTCTCTTCGCAGATGACATGATACTCTATATGGAAAACCCAAAAGAATCCACCCCCAAACTACTAGAAGTTATAGAGCAATTCAGTAATGTGGTGGGATACAAAATCAATGCTCAGAAATCAGTTGCATTTCTATACATGAACAATGAGACTGAAGAAAGAGAAATTAGGGAATCCATTCCATTTACAATAGCACCAAAAGTCATACGTTATCTCAGAATTAACCAGAGAAGTAAAGGATCTATGTTCTAGAAACTACAAATCACTCTTGAAAGACATTGAAGAAGACACAAAAAGATGGAAAAATATTCCATGCTCATGGATCTATTCTGTTCCATTGATCTATGTGTCTATTTTTGCACCAGTACCATACTGTTTTGATTACTACAGCTCTGTAATATAACTTGAGGTTTGAAATTGTAATACCTCCAGTTTTATTTTTGTTTTTCAAGTTTGCTTTGGCTATCTTGGATCTTTTGTGGTTCCATACATATTTTAGGATTGTTCTAGTTTGTTCTTTGGATAATACTTTGTGCTTAACCCCCCACCTCCCACATCCACTTGTAAGATCAGTGAGCCAATGAACCAGCATCCTAGGCTCTCCCTCTGCTACCTGAAGTCCTGCCCACAATAACCTCCTGGCCATTTGTTTTCTAGTTTTTGGAGGAACTATGCCTGAACTAACTAATGCATGGACCACCAGATGCCTGGTATAGAGTGTCAGCCTCTCAGTTCTTTTTTTTTTTTTTT
>NW_024426774.1:64438157-64456981 GCF_017311325.1 Ursus maritimus
CCCAAACTACTAGAAGTTATAGAGCAATTCAGTAATGTGGTGGGATACAAAATCAATGCTCAGAAATCAGTTGCATTTCTATACATGAACAATGAGACTGAAGAAAGAGAAATTAGGGAATCCATTCCATTTACAATAGCACCAAAAGTCATACGTTATCTCAGAATTAACCAGAGAAGTAAAGGATCTATGTTCTAGAAACTACAAATCACTCTTGAAAGACATTGAAGAAGACACAAAAAGATGGAAAAATATTCCATGCTCATGGATCTATTCTGTTCCATTGATCTATGTGTCTATTTTTGCACCAGTACCATACTGTTTTGATTACTACAGCTCTGTAATATAACTTGAGGTTTGAAATTGTAATACCTCCAGTTTTATTTTTGTTTTTCAAGTTTGCTTTGGCTATCTTGGATCTTTTGTGGTTCCATACATATTTTAGGATTGTTCTAGTTTGTTCTTTGGATAATACTTTGTGCTTAACCCCCCACCTCCCACATCCACTTGTAAGATCAGTGAGCCAATGAACCAGCATCCTAGGCTCTCCCTCTGCTACCTGAAGTCCTGCCCACAATAACCTCCTGGCCATTTGTTTTCTAGTTTTTGGAGGAACTATGCCTGAACTAACTAATGCATGGACCACCAGATGCCTGGTATAGAGTGTCAGCCTCTCAGTTCTTTTTTTTTTTTTTTAAAAAGATTTTATTTATTCATTTGACAGAGATAAAGACAGCCACTGAGAGAGGGAACACAAGCAGGGGGAGAGTGGGAGAGGAAGAAGCAGGCTCACAGCAGAGGAGCCTGATGTGGGGCTCGATCCTGTAACGCCGGGATCACGCCCTGAGCCGAAGGCAGACGCTCAACTGCTGTGCCACCCAGGCACCCCACAGCCTCTCAGTTCTGATTCAAAGAAACTTGGACAGACAATCCTTAAACAGGTATGGTCTCTAGGCTCTTAAGGATGTTGGCACAGAAATCATTCTTATATATTTGCAGTAGGGAAGTCTTATTCATCAGGATCACCTTTCACTTAGAATGTAGAATTTGGTATTAGGCTTTCTTTAAAAATGTTTCAAAGAAACTTCTAGAATCACTAAAGGCCAGGGACGATAATTTCATTTTACATATATCTTTTCCCCAACATTTTATTTTGAAAATTTTCAAACTTCCCAAATAGCGAAAATAAAAATGGTACAATTAACATCCATACATTCTTTACTGAGATCAAATAATTTTAAATTTTGGTGCATTTGCTTGGATTTGCCCACCCCCTGCCTCCCTCCTTTTTTCTCTTTTTCCACATTTTTTTTTGAAAGTAAGATGCAGACATCAGAAAATTCCACCCCTAAATAGTTCACATGCCTCATCTAAAAATAACATTCACCTACATAATCACAATGCCATTACCACATCTGAGAAAACTGACATAAATTTAACAGTGTCTTTTGATGTACAGTCTATATTTAAGTTTTCCCAGTGAGGGATTCTCTAAGCACCAGCCTCCAAGGTCCTTCCTTGCTCTGGCTGGACATGGACGGCAGGAAGGAGGCAGCGCAAGGCAAGCAATTGACCGTGCGGGGAAGCCCCCAGAAGTTGGAGCCCATTTTTGCTGATTCTCATAGTATTCGTTTCCTAGTAAGTAATGCTATTAAACAGTTAGGAATAATCAAACTTCTCACTTAAATGATTGTGATTTTTCCCTTGTACTTCCAGCAGATCCATTAGAGGAAAATCGAATCTGCATTATTTATAAGTTAAGAAACAAACCAAATACTAAGATTTGAATCTAATCCTTGGACAATCCTTAAATGGGTATGGTCTCTAGGATCTCAAGGAGGTTAGCATAGAAATCATTCCTACATTTTTGCAGTAGTGGAGGCTTATTCATCAGTATCATCTTTCACCTAGAATGTAGAATTTGGTTTGGGGTTTTTTTTAAAGGTGTTTTTCCCAGGATCCAGGAAAGTATGGGAGCATATTCTGTCCAGATTGTGCTCTTTTTTTGTCTGTGAAGGTGGAAGTCCTGTTATTATCAGCAGGACCTTAGAGCCTCATGTCAGCTGCTTCAGAGAAGGTCAGACTCTCCTAATTTGCTAGTGTAGAAAGTCATTCTCTGTAACATACGCTTGTTTCTTTTCATCCTTCTAGACTCACTATTCTTTCCTACCACTCTGTTTACCACTGATTATTCCACCAAAGGCTGTTCTCTATCAACTTAGGACTTTGATTTCTCTTGAAAGTGACAACGCATTAGGACTTGTCCCAGTTGAACATTCTGGGTCAGCTATGGGGTTTTAAATCTTTACAGCTCACAAAAAGAACATAACTGAACAAAGAAAGATAGGTGTGCTGTCATCAGAGCTTCGGATATAAGGGAAAGGAAGACAATGTGCCAGCTTCACATGGTTTGCCATTTCTGTGGTCTCTGTCTGTGAAGGTAATGCTCTTATTGATTAGTCCTCAAGAGAGACATCATTCGCAAACTGACCCCTGCCTTGTGGCAGCAGACTCACACTTGTGCTAGCTTCAATAGCGTATGAACAGATCCTGTTGCTGGGAGGACATGGGCAGCTGTTGCCTTGACAACACAGCATGCAAGTCTCTGGCTCCCTGAGAAGGTAGTGATTGCTTATCAGTCTCACATATGAACTTTTTGCTTATAAGACAAAGAATGTTAACTTACAACTCAATTACTGAAAGTTTGTCAGTACCAGAAAATTTCATCAGGAGTCAGGCTGCAAATACATAAAAGAAGCTTAAAAACATGAAATGCCATGATAACGTAGAATCATAGGTTTCAAACTTGATTACTAGGGACAAAGCATTCTATTTTCATAACAAGATACTTTTACTACGAGAGACTTGTACAAATTATGTATCCCAACTAGGACAGGAATAAGGAAAATTGATTCAGCTCCATCATTAGAGATCCTTTAAGGCCATATCCCTGTACCTAATTACTGTTGGATCAGGGCTAGGACTCAGGGAGAAGAGTGTCAGGCCAGGACAAGGCAGAGTTCGAGCTTTGGGAAGGATTTGTGAGACTCTTGTAATCCCATCCATGAAGGAAGCAGAGACTTGAAAAGGACTCGCACATTAGGGCTTGCTCTCTTACAGATCTTGGAACAGTGACCACCCTGTGAAGAATCTCCAGCGAGCTTCCTGGAAGATAGGACACACGAAGTCTAATCTTCCCTGTTGCCTCAGCTGAGGGCCAGCCAACCACCGGTCACCAGAGATTCCATCCCCGATCATCCAGCAACCAGTCAACCTGCCAGTTGACGGCCACTCCACACCCATCAGTGACTGAAATCCACTGAGCTGAGTCACAACCCAAGGAACCCGATCAGATCATCAGATAAGCACAAGTGTAAGCAGAAATAGAAATGCTCTCCGGTCAGGTATACACTGGATGATGCAGTATATAAAATTAAAAATGCACCAGGCTCTTTTTCTTTTAAGATGGGAATCATTTGAGATAGAACTTACCAGAATTCCTGTGCTTCTGGGGCACAAACTACAGCAGTGCAATAAACAGAACTGAGGAGCCCCATGTGTATGTAGCGGCTCCAAGGTACTGGTATTAATGAGGAGAGCAGGAAATTCATAATCTGCCACTACAAAGAAGACATTGAGCATGGTTGGTAACTACAGGTGATCAACTCCAACTACACTAAGTTTTACACGTTCAGACCATTTTGGAGCTTGGGATATTTGATTTTGATACTACTATAAAGTGAATTTAGAAACTACAATGTCAAATAAATAAATAAAATCTTAAAAAAATAGGAACTACAATGAGGGATGCTTGGGTGGCTCAGTTGGTTAAGCATCTGCCTTCAGCTCAGGTCATGATCCCAGGGTCCTGGAATCGAGTCCTGCATCCCTGCATTGGCCTCCCTGCTCAGCTGGGAGCCTGCTTCCCTCTCTGCCTGCTGCTCTCCCCGCTTGTGCTCTCTTTCTCTGACATATAAATAAAATCTTGAAAGAAAGAAAGAAAGAAAGAAAGAAAGAAAGAAAGAAAGAAAGAAAGAAAGAAAGAAAGAAAGAAAGAAAGAAAGAAAGAAAGAAAGAAACTACAGTGAATTTCAGGGGTGCCTGGATGGCTCAGTCGGAAGAGCATGCAACTCCTGATTTCAGGGCCATGAGTTCGAGCTCTCTATACTCCATGTTGAGTATAGAGATTATAAATAAACAAACTTTTTTTAAAAATGAAACTACACTAAATTTCACTTTTAAGTCTCTGCTTATTCAATAAACAAACAATACATACACTGTATACTCATCATGGAGTGGGGTGCAAAATGCAGTTCTGATTTCAGGAATTAAAAAGCTTGTTGAGGTGTCTTAAGTAAGTGAAAAATTAAAATGATAAAAATGTTTAAATAACTAAAATAAATAAATATCTGTTCAAGATGCCAAAGAATGTGTGTCAGGGTGCCTGGGTGACTCAGTCAGTTGAGTGCCCGATTCTTGATTTCCATTCAGGTTGTGATCTCAGGGTTGTGAGATCAGGTTGTGAGACCCCATGCGTCAGGCTATGCACTGGATATGGATCCTGCTTAGGATTCTCTCTCTCTCTCCCTCTGCCCCTTCCCTCAATTCTCTCTCTAAATAAAATTAATTAATTATTTTTTTAAAAAAAGAATGTGTGTCAACAATACTAAAAAAATAGGGGCACCTGGGTGGCTCCGTCGGTTAAGCCTCCAGCTGGATCTCGGCTTAGGTCATGATCTCAGGGTTGTGAGATGGACCCTGGTGTCAAGCTCCATGCTGGGTGTGGAGCCTACTTAGTATTGTCTCTCTCTCTCCCTCCCTCTGCCCCTTCCTGCTCATGCTTGCACACTCTCTCTCTCTCAAAAAAAAAAAAAAATAGATGGCAATAGAAGAGATGATCCAAGATAGTGCAAGAATACCTTCTGATGAATTGCACAAAGCTACAGTTTTAAAAAATTACTATTACTTCTTACATAGTAAATGGCTCTGGCTTTTTCCTAAAGTGTATACTTGAATTTTTGCTTTCTTTTTTTTTTTTTAAGATATTTGTTTGTTTGTTTGTTTGTTTGTTTGTTTGAGAGAGAGAGCGTGCGTGCACAAACACCCATGCTTGAGCAGGGGGAAGGGCAGAGGAGGCGGGGCAGAGGGACAAGTAGACTCCATACTGAGCCCATAGCGGTTGCGGGGCTTGAACTCATTAACCTGAGATCTATGACCTGAGCCGAAATCAAGAGTTGGAAGCTCTTGCGTAACCAACTGAGCCACCCAGGCACCCCAAAATTAAATACTGTTTTATTTCCAAGTAACGTATATCTAGAAGACCCTAAGAACCCAAGTTCAGGTTTAGAGGTAAATCAAAACAGTTTCTAGAAATAGTTAACTCTTCATGCTCACAGATGTAAAATCACTAAGGGAACTTTCTGGACTCAATATAGGGCAACTGCTAAGTGCTATCTTTTTCACACACCATAGGAGCCATGTTTGACTGCTGGTAAGTGACTCTGATCTGTCCCCAGTCCCACTCCAGCATAGCCCTATGCCTCTCTACTCTCTTTTCCTCTTTCTTTGACTCATCTCCAGGCCCACCAGTTCTTCAGAGTCCCTTCTCCAAGGCACTCTGGTCTTTTTTCCTACTGGTATTAGAAAACACATATTTAAATCTTGCAATTGAATTTTTGTAAAAGAACCTACTAAGCTTCTAGGCTAGTTAATATTTTGTATATTCAGTATATGAAAAAAAGCTGGTTTTGATCTTTGTAGTACATTACTGGTTGGGTCGATGGTTTGGAGCATAGGACTAAGCGACAGGAGACCTGGCTTCTAGTTCTGTTGCCAGCAGTAGAACGACCTCCTCCAAGCCAACATTCTGCAATCTGCAAAATAAGGGAATCAGAAGAAATGTGTTGTTTTTTCATTGCTAATTACAAAAGTGATCAGTGCATATACTCTTCATATCAATTTTTAATATAATACAGATAAGTTTGAAGACCACTTAGAATTTCCCCCATTTTCTCAGCTCCAGTTCCCTTTTCATCTCCCCATTATTATCTCTTTGGTATATCTCCTTCCAGTACTCTTTCCTCACATTTATATAAGCTCCCTGCCAGGTTTAATATTTTATATAAAAAACAAAGCAGCCTTTATACAAAGAAATAAGAGCTTAACTTGTGTTTAAATGTATGAGTTTCCAGATGGGAACATTTTCATTGCTTGGCCCTGGTGAATGTTTAGGAAAGATTGTTGCATCTAAAATCAAAACAGGGACCTCTGGGTGACTCAGTTCATTAAGCATCTGCCTTTGGCTCAAGTGGTAATCCCAGAGTCCTGGGATCCAGTCCTGCATCAGGCTCCTTGCTCATCGGGGAGCCTGCTTCTCCCTCTACTTGTGCTCGCTCACTCTCTCTCTGACAAACTAAATAAAATCTTTAAAAATAAAATAAGATGTTTGGATCTTCTTTTTAAAAAATAAATTTTAAAAAAATAATAAAATCAAAACACTTTGGGGGAACCTGGGTCCGTTAAGCAGCCATCCTGATTTTGGCTCAGGTCATGATCTCAGGGTCCTGGCCTTAAGCCCTGAGTCGGGCTCCATGCTCAGCATGGAGTGTGCTTGAGATTCTTTCTCCCTCTCCCTCTGCCCCTCCCCCTGCTCTTGAGCTCTTTCTCTCTCTCAAATAAATAAATAAATCTTTAAAATAAAATAAAAACATTTTTAAATGCAAAACTCACAATATATGCTACAAGGAACTCACAAAATATATATGCTAATAAAAAGGAGAAATGTCAACATGAATGACATTTTAAACCTTTAGCTGTGTAAAAGTTTAGGAAAAAGGAAACTTCTAGAAGTAGATACTATGTCATTTTATTATTAAGAATTATGTCTGGCAGTTGGTCCCTGGCTTCATTCGAGTTACCAGGCTGCTCTACAGCAGAAGCACAAGCCCTCTCTCCAGACTGAATTGGCCTACGTGGGCGTTCAGCTGGTTTTCTCCATCACCTCACGAAGGTTTTCCTGATTACCTTTCTTCATGGCTTGTACTGAAAATGTCCTTGGTGGGCATGCCCCTTCACCCAATGGAGGAGTTGCAGATGAGCGTGGGTTGCTGGAGCCGCGCCCCGACGACGTGTCCAGTGTCCAAGTTCCATGCCAAAAGATGATGCAGAGACTTGGGGCCACCATCGCGTCCTGCTGAGACCTCCCCTCAATGTGCTGACTGACCTGGCGAGAGAGCAGCTGGAGCGCCCCTCCGGGACCGCAGGAGCCTGCATTCCTGTCGACAGTTCGAGAGCTCACAAACACCCCTATGCGCCACCACCTGCTGTTGCGGAAGAGTCCCTAGCAACAGCAGAAGTAAATAGCCCTGAGGGGCTGGCAGGCTGGCAGGCTGGAGGCCTAGGGGGCAGGATTCTATTAATGTGTCCCAGGAATTCTCTGGCAGCCCTCCCGCACTGATGGTAGGGGGGCCAAGGGTCAGCAGTGGGGGCACCGAGAGAGGTGGCAATAATGCAAGGTTATACAGGGCTTTGCCACGAGGTCAGGGGTTCTTTCCCTCCAGAGGTCCACAAGTAAGAGGCCCCCCACATATCCCCATCGTTAGATCAGGGGTAATGATGGAGCTGCTTCCAGGAAATACAAGAATGGCCGGCAAGGAAAGGCTGGCTCATGTTTCTTTCCGACCCGGAGGCCAACCCCCCGCACCCCGTGGGGAATTGGCCAAGGCCTCTCCCCTTGTCTTCTGGTACTCCCAGTTTACCGTCTCGCCCTCCTGTTCATTGCTTTATATCTCCTCGACCTCCCAGTTTCAGTCCATTTCTTGCTATGCCTATTGCTTTTGCTCCACCCCAGATATTTGGATCTCCACTACCTTCTTACTTTGCCAATTCTCCTTCCTGGAGCATGCCGGCTCCTGCGCCCTCAAACAGAGAGAACAACTGATGACAAAAAAGGGAGGGGAATAAAGGGTTGGGGGAAGAGGTGAAAATTACTCATTTATGTTTTTATATTTGAAACCCCTACCCTCTTAACGCTTTGCTTAGCACAAATGTGCCTTACATGTTTGGAGATGATTCAATAAAGATTCTAAAGTTTGAAAAAAAAAAGAATTATTTTTATCACTCCCATTATTAACTCTACTAATAGCCTAATTAGTCTATCAGGTACACACTGTCCACTGAACTTTTACTGTACAAAGCAAGCTATATCTAGAACTCCTTTTTAGACAAATTAACAATGCCTTTCCTAAAGTTTTCCAGTCTCTGGGACCAATGAGAAAATGGGAAGAATAGGGCTTTGTATTAATTTTTTTGTCAACTTGACCAGAGCAGTGTCCAGATATGTTGTCAAACATTATTCCAGATGTTCCTGTGAGAGTGTTTTGGGTGAAATTAAGATTTAAATTGGTCAACTTCGAGTAAAGCAGATTATTCTCCAAAATGTGGGGGGACCTCGTCCAAATAATTGAAGGCCTGGATAAAACAAAAGACTGACCTCCTCTGAGCAAGAGGGAATTGTGCAGGGGCACCCGGGTGGCACAGCGGTTAAGCGTCTGCCTTCGGCTCAGGGCGTGATCCCAGCGTTATGGGATCGAGCCCCACATCAGGCTCCTCCGCTATGAGCCTGCTTCTTCCTTTCCCACTCCCCCTGCTTGTGTTCCCTCTCTTGCTGGCTGTCTGTATCTCTGTCAAATAAATAAATAAAATCTTAAAAAAAAAAAAAGAGGGAATTGTGCAGAAGACAGCCTTCAGATATGAACTGCAATTTCTGCTTATCCCTGGGTCTCTAGCCCCTGGCCCACCCTGCAGATTTTGGACTTGCCAGACTCCATAATCATGTGAGTTAATTCTTTATATTCAATCAATCAATCAATGTACCAATCTCATTGGTTCTCTTTGGAGAACCCTAATACAGCTCCCTCTCCCCCATATAAAGTTTATATGTAATTCTTATATCATACAATTCACCCATTTAAATGTACAATTCAATAATTTTTAGTATATTCACAGAATTGTGCAGCCATCACCGTAACCAATTTTAGAACACATTCATCACCTTTAAAGAAACTCCATACACATTAGCACTCACTTTCCACTTATCTCCTCCTTCCCCAGTCCTAAACAACTACTAATCTAGCTTTTGTCTCAATAGCTTTGCCCATTCTTGACATTTCATATCAATAGAATCATACAACATGTGGGGTTTTGTTACTGGTTTCTTTCACCCTTCATAACATTTTCAAGGTTTATCAGTGTTGATGCACAAATCATTACTGCATTCCTTTCACTGCTGAATAATATGGATGCCTATCCCACATTTAATTTATCCATTCATCAGTTGATAGACATTTGGATTATTTCCAGTTTGGGGTTATTATGGGGTGATAATGCTGCTATGAACATTTATATACAAGTTTTATATAGACATATGTTTTCATTTCTTTTAGGAATATACCTAGGAGTGGAATTGCTGAGTCATACGGTAACTCTGTTTAACCTTTTGAGAAACTGTCAAACTGTTTCCAAAAGATTACCCCATTTTGTATTCCCACTAGCAATGTATGGCTTTTCCAATTTCTCCACATTGACACCAATTGCTATTGCTATTGTCTGTTATTTTGATTGTAGCCAACCTACTGGGTGTGATGTAGTATCTCATTGTAGGTTCGATTTTGATTTTTCTGCAGACTAATGACATTGAGCATCTTTCCATGTATTTATTGGCCATCTGTATTTTTTCTTTGGAGAAATGGCTCTTCAGATATTTGCCCACTTTTCCATCAGGTTATTTCTCTTTTTATTATTTTTAAAAGATTTTATTTATTCATGAGAGAGAGAGAATGAGAGAGCACAAGCATGGGGAGGGGCAGAGGAAGAGGGAGAAGTGGGCTCCCTGCTGAGGGAGGCTCCATCCCAGGACCCTGGGATCATGACCCAAGCCAAGGACAAATGCTTAACTGACTTAGTCACCCAGGCGCCCCTGCCTTTTTATTATTGAGTTGTGATAGTTCTTTACATATTCTATATGCAAGTTACTTATCAGATATAAAATTTACAAACATTTTCTCCCTTTCCATAAGCTGTCTTTTCACTTTCTTGGTAGTATTCTTTGAAACAGGACTTTTCTTTTCTCATGGAGCCCAATGTATGTATCTATTCTTTTCTCATGAAGCCCAATGTATGTAGTTTATTCTTTCTGACTCTATTATAAATGGAATTATTTTCTTAATATCATTTTTGGATATCATTTCTTCATTGCTGGTATATAGGAATGCAATTGATTTTTGTATATTGATCTTGTATCCTGCAAACTTGCTGAAATTCTTTATTAGTTCTTAGAGTGTTTTATAGATGCCTTTAGATTTTCTACATACAAGATTTTGTCATCTGTAAAGAGGATATTTTTACTTCTTTCTTTACAATCAGGATGCCTCTCATTTCTTTTTCTTGCCTAATCACTCTGGCTTGAGCTTCCATTTCAATGTCAAATAAAAGTAGTGAGAGCAGACATCCTTGTTTTGTTTCTAATCTTAAGGTAAAGTTTTCAGTTTTTCACCCATTTAGTATGATATTAGCTGTGGCTTTTGTAGATGTCTTTTATTAGGTTGAGAAAATTCCCTTCCTGTCCTAGTTTATGAGTGTTTTTATCATGAAGGCATGTTGGATTTTCCAAGCAAAGAATAGCTTTTTTTTAGGGTGGGGAGGAGCAGAGGGAGAGAGAGAGAGAGAGAATTTTAAGCAGGCTCCATGCCCAGCTTAGAGCCTGATGAGGGACTCGATTCCACAACCCTGAGATCATGAAATCAAGAGTCAGATACTTAACTAACTGAGCCACCCAGGTGCCCCTGAATACCTTTTGAAAGTAACTTGAATTTTATTTTATTTTCACTTACATATCACTCAAAATTAGAGCACAGTTTGTAAAGTAACTAGAGTTATAAAAAAAAAAAAGGCTTCTCTGAAATTCAGAGGGATTAACTGGCACAGTCTTCACCAATTCTGGAAGAGTATATGTTAAATCACGTTAACACTGAGGACACATAAATGAACTAAGTAAGTGAAGAAGCATCGTGGCTTGTTAGAAGCACAAAATATAATGGACAGGAGCAGAAGCTAGTATACTCTGATTCAATGTAAGTTTCATTCTCATGAAACCACTTACTCATGTTTGACTTCAATTTATTTTATTTTATTTTATTTTTAAGTAATCTCTACACCCAACACGGGGCTCGAACTCACAACCCCAAGATCAAGAGTTGCATGCTCCAACAACTGAGCCAGCCAGGCACCCCTGACTTCATTTTAAATCACTGCAATGATTTAACTCATATTAGGATTTCAGAATCCTCATTACAAAACATTTTATTGATTATCATTGGACACTTGCAGATTCCAGACGTGTTTTTTCTTAAGAAGTAAAACATCTTGAGCTTTAACTTTTCCCATATAAGTATTCTAAATTAATTATTCCTAGCACAGTCTGCTCTATCTTTTGTTAAAATCAGCATATTTTAGCCATCACTGTTTTTAAACACATATAACTTGCTAAGTACAATTATGCCAGTCACATACCTAGATTTAAAACCTTAGTGGCCTACATGCATCAACTGGTCACCTTCAGTGTGTTTCTGAGTATGGTGGCAACACATGAATCTTTCCTTTTATCTCAAATTTTGCTTCATTTGGGCAGTGGGAGATGTTTACACAAGTTCTTGGGAAAGTTGGGGAGTGGGGAATGTCAGGCTAATTATCCTCATATATGACAAAACTGAATCACACTCTGTCCTGCTTTGGTTCTAGACATACCTCATCCCTCTGATTACTAGCAATAGGCATGTTTTGATGCTGACCAGTCACTATCAGGGAATCTATAGTTGGCAATGGCAAATACAGCAAAATGGAATCTTAAATCGGAATTTGGCTGATTTCCAATTTCTGAAACTCCAAGTGACACTGGAGCACGGACTACATCTTGGCAATCCCTATATTCCTTGCACAAATACAACTCATGTTAATTAACAGAGATAAAAAGTCACCATAACATAAAATAAATTATACTATGCCTCAATAAGAGTTGCCATTTTGCATAATTCCTTAGCTAATAAGAAAAGCTACCATTAAATACCATACTTATTTCATTTTGCTTATTTTAAGGATTTCATAGATATTCCTGTCAAGGTTGAATGGACTACTCCTGATCCCCAGTATGTGACATTGATCAATATTTGGTTAATTGTTCTCACTAACTCAATTGTTTTCTTCCACAGAACAAAACAATAACAAAATACTCCTTTGTTAGAAATATATTCCTACTTACTAAAACTGGCCAGGCTTGCTTAAATAGGCCCCATCTACATGGCTATATCTTATGCTCTTTACATATTATAAATAATGTTTTATCAATTCAACCAAACAAGGATATTTAAAATAAAATTTCATTATACCACCTAAAATGGCTGTATCAATAAATACATGTACCAGCAGCCTCCTTCTCAAATAGCCTGTGTAAGACTATTTACTTTATTAATGACCACTAAATAATGTGTCATTTAGGATACTTAGAGCACATGTAACAGAAAAGAACTAGAGCTACCTTTATCAAAAGCAAGAAGAGAAGATTTATTGTAAGGACACAGATGTTTCATAGAATCTAATGTTAGAAATTCAACTAGGCCCCAGAAAAGAACTGGCCATAAGAACTGAAAAGCCATCAGAATGCAGGTGGTTTTCTTCTTTGGACCTAGTTTATCCTCCTCTTCTGGCAGAATAGCATTCTCTTCTTGATCCACGTAAGAGGAAAACAATGGCCAGTACATCAGTATCATGGCCAGACTGACTCTACTTCTTTATTCGGATTTCTAGAGAGAAAATCTCACTGGCCCAAAGTGCTCTTTCCTCCACCTGTGGCCTGTGGCCTGTGGTCAGAGGGGGGGCATCCTGCTGCCTGGCAACCCAACCCTGGGAGCAAGGAAGTATTCAAGGAGTTTTTGTAAGCTAGGAAGACATACCAAATAGTGTCTCTACAAATGGATAGGACTATGCAAGCCCAGTTCCTCTCTCAAATTCAACAAAACAGTAAGTCATCCTTCCTCTTTCGGAATGAAAAGACTAAAGAAGCATAGAAAAGCCCAAGAGTGTTAAAGAAATCAATATCCCTCCACATAGAAATATCAGTAACAGTGTAAGAATAATCTAAGCCATCTTATCAGTAACACATTCAAATGGACAACTTCCAAGCCAAAGTACACCTGTAAAATGAAATGTTCCACTAAACAATGTTCATATGCTCCTCCTCCCTCAATGTTTTGCTTAAATCCTATGGGTTATACAAATAGAGATAAAAATATTTCATGCTAAAGATAACCAAAGCACTTAGGCTAATAATAAAATAATTTGGGCTTCCAACCTATATTTGGAAAAGGCAATTTATTTTTCTAAAGACTAATTTATTTATTTGAGGGGGGGAGGAGGGGCAGAGGGAGAAGGAGGGAGAATCTCCAGCAGACTCCCCACAGAGCATGGTGCCTGACATGGGGCTTGGTCCCATGACCCTGAGATCACGACCTGAGCTGAAATCAAGAGTCTGATGCTTAACGAACTGAGCCACCCAGGAGCCCTGGGAAAGGCAAAAAATTTATATGTTAACTTTTAAGAATCACTGGATAGTCAACTATGTATTGTTTTATTAAGTTTTACTTTCCACTGATGGCTTGCTAGTGCACCATGTAAACATATCAATAAGTATGGGACACCTTGCATAAGAAATAATAAATCACTTTAAAAAAATCATTTTCAGATATAAATGCAAAGTTGAGATGCTTTAAAAAATTTTTAGGTACAGTTCTCACAGACTTTCCCCCTTACTAATGAGTAATTTGCTAGACCGAGTTCTAGGAATACCTCAAACCCATTTTTTTTTTTTTTTTGCTAGCAGATAACAATTCATATTAAGTAGGCTCTCTCTCTAAATATATTCTCCTAGTCTCATCTTTCAACATTATCTGCTAAATTTAACCACAGATGCTTTTTACCCATAAATGGTCTTAAGCAAAGATATTCTAAAGAGGGGAAATGCACAATGCAAGATAGAATTTAATCCTGATTTTATTTCTGATTTTCTCTCTGACACTGGAGAACTTATTTCAGTTTCTTGTTCTGTAAATTTTATACACTGGCAATGTCTCACAGTGCTGTTGCAAGAAGAAAATAAAACGTGAAGATTGAACAAAAATTTAAATTGCCATGATGGTTGATAGTGCTGTTAGTAACACTGCTCTGTTCATAGGAACACAGACATCATTTGCCCTAGACTTCACTTCCAAAAATTCAAACTTTAGGGCCTCGAGGAAGTTAATAATATCTGTATTTGTGTAATGCTTTATAGTTGATAAATAACTTCTATAAATATTGTTCATTTAATACTCACAAATGTTACATAACAAAGGTGCTACCATCTGAGGAGACAGAGACTCTGGGATGTCAAGTGATTGGCCCAAGTTCATACAACTGGTAATAAACCTAGGATTCAGAGCTGGGATTCGAACCCTGCATTTTGACTCCAGGGCCAGTATTTCCCCTTTATTGTAGTGGAGATTGTCTGGTGGGTTTTTTTTTTTTCCTTTAAAGATTTATTTATTTATTTTAGAGAGAGTGAGAAGTCTCAAGCAGACTCTATGCTGACAGCAGAGACCAATGTAGGGCTCGATGTGGGGCTAGATCCCATGACCCATGAGATCACAACCTGAGCCAAAACCAAGAGTCAGACGCTTAACCAACTGCACCACCCAGGCAACCCTTGTATAATGTTTTAAAAAGGTTCTGATCCTAGGTGCACCTGCCTGGCTCAGTCAATACAGCATGTAACTCTTGATTTCAGGGCTGTGAGTTCGAGCCCCACATTGGGTGTAGAGTTAATCTAATAAAAAAAAAAAAGAAAGAAAGAAAAAAGAAAGCTTCTGATCCTATTTCTCACCCGAATTTATAGGATCCATATGGAAGAATCCACTGAAAAGTGTTAGGCCAACTTTCCTGGATTCATCAGAGATCCTGATGACTTCTCTTAACCCATTGAATTTTCAATTCCTTAACTACTTTAAATCCTCACTCTACTTATTCACCAACTTATTTGTCTACGCTTTTATCTCTATAAGAATACATAACATGATCCCTTTAATTTCAAAACAATTTGATAGATTCTGGACTGATAGCAGTTAGGGAACATAGAATAAAGGAGAGGAACAAATGATAAGTCAGATGATTTTGTGGCAGAGTGGTTTGGCATAGGCCCAGTAACATATTAGTGGGTTCAGATTAGGATTTCTAAATGTGGACCTCAGTTCTTTTATATGTAAAGTGGGGTCAGAAATACCTATTTTACATGGTTAGAATGAGAATTAAATAAATATATCATGTGAGAGGTGTGTATAAAAATATATTTATTAGTGGTTGACAGAGTAATTGGTACAAAATGAGCGCACAATAAATTGAAATTTTATTATTTTGGTTGAGGAAAGTTGTAAATAAGTCAAGTTTGGAAGAGGTATTAAACATAGCTTGATCCCCATTAAGGAGGCTGTGAACACCAGTAAGAAACACCGGTTTCTCAATTTCCAGTTGTCAGGTCATGGTGTAAGTGCTGATGCTAGTGGACTTTATAATTCATTCAACTGAGGCTGTACAAACAAGCCCAGAAGGGCATTTAAGCAATGTCCTTAAACAGAAAACAAAATTTAGAGTTTTCTCATGAATGGAGATGCTGCTTATCACTTTCCAGCTACCACCTGTTACATGTTTTATTCACCAGTTATGTGTAAGGAGCAAAGCCCATGCACAACAGACGGCAGCCTAATTCTTGCTTCTCTAAAAAGGTTTTCCTCCTCCTCATAAGAGCCCAAGGATATGTTGATGTGAGTGTTGCAGATGAATCCTCAGCACTGAATACTACTTAACAGTGTGACTCAGAGCCCAACTGTGTTTCTCGTCGTGGGTGATAGCCAAGCATTGAAACATGGTCTGAATTCAGAGTCTGGATCTGAAGACAATTTATGTGCAGTTCGTTACCCAACTCCAACAAGTTTATGCATGTATATAAAGCACAGAAGGATGAAAAAATAATTTTGACCAACCATTATGTCCTCGGTAGGGATCAAGGCTTTAAAGTAGTTGAATCTACAGAGTCAACACTGGTTCCGGAAGCAGAAAACTGAGGATTATCTTTGATGCCTCTCTTTTCCTAAACCACCCCCACATCTAATCATAGAAGCTCACTTGCTACACAATCCTCAGGTCCATGCACTTCTCTCGGTCTCCGCTGCAAGACCCCCTTGGTCTAAACCAACATCACCTATTTCGTGGTTTCCCTACATTTAATCTAGACCCTCTTCAGTGCAGTCTGAAAGATTTTTCCAAAATGAAACTTGATCTGTCACTGCCACTGCTCTATTCCTGCTGCTTAAAAGCTTTAAATAGCCTCCCTTTGTTTCTATGGTAAAGGTCAAAACATTGAGCCAGGTCATTAAGGCACAAAGTTCTTCGTTACCACAGTGTACTTAGTTACCGGGTTTCTTAGTTACCAACAACGGAAATTGATTCTGGCCGATTTAAAGAGCAAAGAAATTTATTAAAAGGATATTGCCTCTTGGAAGAAATTGACTTTGGCCCATTCAGGCAACAAAGAGATAAATAAAAGGATGTGAGCCACCCAGAAGGCTGAGGAAATGGATGCCACAGCTTGCACCGCCAACACCCTGGAAAGCACTGCCCGAGTCACAGCCATACCTGCCAATAGGAGAAGAAAATTCTTCACTGTTCTGCTTCTGGCTCCAGATCCAAAAATGGGGTGGGTGTTCTTGATTGGCTGTGAATACACCTAGCCACCTGGAGGTGAGCTTCCATAACAGGAAGACGGCCAGCCCCCCACCAACACTCCTACTAAAGTGGGGAATTCCCCAAACACAAGAAGGCGTTTCAAATGCTGAGCAGCCAAAATTAAGAGAAAGAGAGAGGAAAAAAAAAAAAAAAAAAAAGGAATCCACTACGTCCTATGACCTAGGAATTGGCCCTTGCCTCGCCCTCCAGCATCATCTCACCCCCTATCCCTCTATGCTCCAGCTACACACACGTGCACCCCAGGGCTCCTCCCTTTACCTACAGCGCTCTCTTCTCCAACAACAGCCCTACCCCGCTTTGGTCTGACTAATGTATCAGTCCAGGTGCTGTTAGGATGAGTTTAACGAGGGGACCATTTACAGAGATATAGGTCCCGTGAAAGGAAGCCAGCCAGCTATGGTGAAGCATCCTGGGCTAGCAAGAGCAGGAAGCCCTATTACCCCTCACCTAAAGGAGGAAAGATGCGGGGTTTGGGGAACTCAGAGGGAATAGCTGTGCCCTTCAGCAAAGAAAGAAGTCTGTCTATACTGGCAGGGACGGAGAGTAAATAGCCTGACTTACTCTGCTCCCACCCTCTAATCTCCTGCTCATGTCTCTGATTGGACAAATCCAACATGAAAGCAGAGGGACGAGTTGCCCATTGATGAAAGCTGTAGAAAAACAGGGTCGGAAAGATGGAAGACGCATCCGGAAAAATTCCAGGGTGGTCGGTCTCCTTTGTTTTAGGTTCCTTTCTTTAGTAGTATCTATCTCTATTTGTAAATATATAACCATAAATGGTTTTTTATTTTAAACATTAAAAAATTATAGTTAAACTCCTAGAGGTCAGGGATTGTGTCTGTCTTTGCTCGCCATTGTTTCCTGGGGAACTAGCAAAGTGCCTGATACATAAAGGGGCCTCAAGAAATATTTATTGAGTTAATGAAAATATTTTCAATATGGAATATTGTGCTTTCAACCATCCAATTTTCAAGGCTTTAATAACTAGAATTGGGAAATCATGGCTTCCTTCTTCCTTGTTAGCCAGGCTCTTTCCCAGTTTCTCCTTTGCCCACCAAGTAAAATGGCCTATAATCGCAAAATCTCTGAGGCCCTGCCAAGATTAAACTAAAATTCTAATAATTTATTTTTATTTTGCCCAAACTTTCTCCTGCTCAGTTAATTTTTCTAGGTAATTTATTGAGAGCTCATTCTATGGCATATATGTAGAAAGCTAACTTTCTCAGGCTTCGTGATAACCAGAAAGTTTAAACCACAATGCACAGCATGCATTTCAGCTTAAGCCTTTTGCCTTTGTGCTATATTAAAATATCCTTGAAACAGGCATAATGCCATATGATGAATAACATATGGTACACGACAGTTCCTATTCATGTATGGAAAATATGCTAATGATATCCCGTACAGGAAGTAAAAGTGGAACCAGATTTATTTTTTCTATGTGGGTTTATCTGGTTTCAGCATCTAAAAATACTGACTTTTAATGTCACGGAGGGAATGTTATGGAAGCTGAACAGAGATGACTGGTGTGCAAGGTCAGTTACAAAACAATCCACTGGAGGGAGATAGGAGTAATCCATGATCTGCCTGGTCAGAGTCAAAGTAATGTTGAGGGCTAAGAAAAGATGCTTAGCGAAGCCCCTGAGCCTTATCAAGGAGTCTCCGAAGGTGCAAAGAACTCATACCTACCAGCTGTGGGAAACAGACTCGACTTCCCCCAGATGTTACTTGCACTAGTACATCATCTTGTTTTTACTGGCCGGAGCACTCTCAGGTCCAATGCCCCCTTTTTATAACAAGCATTTTGTAATGCCTCCTCTGCTTTCCTGAAATGGAATTCATAGGTAATTTACACGAAACACTTTTTAAGCCAGTATAATAATCAAGCTATAAAATAAAGGATAAATAAAATACACTTACAATAAAGTGTTTTTTATATA
>NW_024426774.1:64457000-64463806 GCF_017311325.1 Ursus maritimus
ATATATATATATCTCAGAATGTAAACTCTTAGACACTCAGAGCTTACATCTATGGGAGGAATCACTGTGAGTGTAACCACCACAAATTCACAGCATGTTGCACTGGAGACTCAAATACCATAAGCAGCATTGTTGTCAGGGACGTGCATTTTCAAAATAGTGAATGCCTCCTGCATTCGCCAGCAAACAGTGTGCAGTCTTCTCTTGGCTTACATAGTAGGTACATTCCTGGGAAATTCAGTGATCTTAAGAAATATGTCAAAACTACATAAAGCTTCATATAAAATAGACTTGGGTTCTGGGCACAGATAACTGTCAATTTTATACATACATGAAAGTCCTGTGGGACATGTGAAAGTCTCATTCAATTCAAAGAACAATTTTTTGATGTGTGGCTTTGTCTTATACACTGCAGAACATCTCTGGCCCCAGCCCACAAAATGCCAGCACATCTTCCAACCATTTTAACAAGCCAAAATGGCTCAACAAATTTTCAAAATGTCCCAAGGGTATATAGTGTCTCCTCAGTTGAGAACTGTGAGGTTGGAGGATTCAGTGATCAGTTTTCTGACTATGATAGAATCACTGTGATGTTATCAGTATGTGACATTCTAAACCTTCCTTTGGCTGATACAATTCTTTCCAGCAGGCCCAGAAACAGTAACCTTCTAACTCAAGGAAAAAAAAAAAAAAAAGCTAAAGCTTATGAGAAGGATACTGGAGCAGCTCACGTAATTGAAGAAAGAGCTGAACAAGAAAGCCTCAGTGTATCACTTAGGATTAAGTTCCATTAAACATGATTGAGAGCAGTGGCTTCATCAAAATAGAATTTTAATTCTCTCTCACATAAACTGAGCCTGAAGGGGAGATGTCCAGAGTTGGTATAGCAGCCCTACTTCATGAAGTTCCCTGTAAGCCAGGCTCATTCTCCTCACTCTCTACCATCCTTAAGGTGTGGCCCTGGTCCTCATGGTCCAACATGGCAGCAGAACACAAGAAGGGATAACGAACCAGGCAAATCCCAATTACCTCCTTGTGGAAGTGTCTCATATGCTTCCACCAGACAATTCCACTTATACCTCATAGCCCAAAACTTAGTCATATGGCTATGTCTAGCTGCAAGAAGGCTGCGAAGGTGTTTATTCTGGGCAGTCATATGACTATCTGAAAATTCTATTACTAAGGAAGAGAAGAGAATGGATATTGGATGACAAAGTAATCATCAGTACCCTGCTTGCGGGGGGGAAGAATCAAGTCAGCTCTGGGGTCTCAGCTGATGGCGTAGTTTGTGCATGTTGAATGTTGGCAGCAGCAGGGGTTGATGAGCACGCTGCCCTGGAATCCAGCTGTGCTCATGGCTGTTTAGCTCTCCTTGATGTGCTGGGCTGAATAATGGCTCCTGAAAGATCTATGTGGTAATCCCTGGCACCTGTGAATATATAGCTTTACAGAGTAGAAGGAACTTCGAAGATGTAATCAAATCAAGGTTCTTGAGATGGGGAGATTATCCAGGACTATCCGGATGGGCCCACTGGAATCACAAGAGTCTTTATAGAAAGGAGGCAGGAGATCAGAGAGAGAGAGAGAAAGTGTGTCAACGAAAGCAAGAGACAGGAGGGATGCAAGAAGGGGGCAGTCTCTAGAAGCTGAAAAGAGGTAAGGAAACAGATTCTTACCTGAAGCCTCCAAGAAGGAGCAGATCTTGGTTTTACACTTCTGACATCCAGGGCCATAATAAAATAAATGTGTGTTGTCTTAAACCACCACATTTGTAGTAATTCATTACAGCAACAGTGGGAAACTAACACACTTAGTAACCGATTATTCTTTGAATCTAATTCTAAAATCTTCTCCAAAATTTCATGAACCACCAATGTGCTCCCATTAAATCCCTTTCCTGCTGTAGCAAAGTTGGTTTCATTATGTCCAGCAAAGGACCCAGGCTAGTACAATCATGGGCCATCCCTCGAGGGGTCACCAATAAGAAAACTCAGCACCATTTATACTCTTGGTCTCTATTTGTCTCTGCTCAGGAGTCATATTCCCATGAGGGTAAAACCAATTTTCCAGATTAGATCACATGCCCATTCTTGTGGTCAGGGGCTGAGGTCCTTTGACTGGCAGCCCCATAGAATCACAAGGATTGGAGAAGGGACAGTTCATTCAAAGTAATGAAGCAAGTGCTTTTACCAGAGGAAGGAAGAAAATAATGCTGGTCAATCAAAACCAACATTTTTTATTAATTTAATATTTCAGAGATATAAAAGACATCTTCATATCCATGAGCCAGACTACCAAAAATCAAAAACCAGTAAGGGACTTCCAGTTAAATATGGCAGATAAACTAGATGTGTTTGTCTCCTTTTAGGGAGGAGGGGAATCCCACCAAAACCTCAAGGGCAAATAGGAAATGAACATCAGCAGAGGAAAAACAACACATTTTTGAAAGCTAGGAAACAGATGGAAGAATGGTAACACACATTGCTGAGAAAAAGAAGCTAAACCCAAAATACCCAAAGAGGTGGATACCAAGAAGCAGGCAGACAGTTTACCCTGTAGACATTCAGAAAGGTCAAGGACTTAGAAACGTGAGTATTTCCTGTGCATAAAAAGAAGCATTGCTCGCCTCACTATTAAACGTGAGCAAATAGAGAATTTAATAAAATTCTGTCTAGTAAGTATAAAATGTATTTGAACAAATAAATTAGTATACCTTACTTACCTCTGGAGAAGATTGTTAGATTATTAAAATATAAGTAGATAACCAATGACTACAAGATATTTGAGGAAAACCTCCAGCATCAACAACAAATCCCAGAGAAAACAAAGATAACACAAGGAACAAAACAAATCTTTATTAAAAATTGTAACTGATATCATCAGAGAGATAAAAGAAGGTATTATAGTCATGAGACAAGAGAAGGATGGTTGTTTTAAAAAAGGAATAATCAGAACAAGAAAAATAAATTAAAATTAAATAGAAATTTAAAATGTGGTTTTGAAATAAACAAAAGCATCCAATAAAACTGTTAGAAGATAAAAGCAAGGAAATCTAGAAAGTAAAATCAAAAGAAAAAAAAGATGGACAATAGAAGGGGAAAAATAAGATGCTTAAAGGATCATTCGATGTCCAACATCTGATTGATAGGACTTCTGGAAAGAGAAAATGGGAGTAAAAACTGATGGGACGAAATCATCAAATAAACAAGAAAAGATCCCAGGACTAAAAAACATGAAATTTAGCCATGCAATTTCAGATCACAAAGTCCACTAAATGCTCAGTCCAATGAATAAAAAAAGATTTACACCAAGTCACACAATAAAATTCCAGGATGCTAAGAAAAAACTTAAAATTTCTAGGGGATTGTGAGAGGGGGTAATCCCATAAAAAGGATCAGGAATCAGAATAGGCATCAAGCTTCTTGACAGCCACAGAGTTCAGAAAAAAATGAGGCAATGCCTTTCCAGTTCTGCGGGGAAGCTATTTCCATCCTAGAATGTTATTCCTATTCTTAAGTAACAATCACCTATGAGGGTAATTATGCAAAGATGCCCATGCACTCTTTCTCAGGAAGCTACTGAAGGATGGGCCCAGCAAAATGAGGGACTTGACCAAAAGAAGAAAATATGGAAGCTGGGAAACAGGAACTGTCACACAAAACTAGTAAAGATTGTCAGTCCTGAGGGACACCCGGTGGCTCAGTTGGTTAAGCGTCTGCCTTCAGCTCAGGTCATGATCCCAGGGTCCCACATTGGGCTTCTTGCTCAGCAGGCTCCCTCTGCCTGCTGCTCCTCCTGCTTGTGCTCTCTCACTCTCTCTCTTTCTCCAACAAATAAACAAATAACTAAAATCTTTAAAAGAAAGAAAGAAAGAAAGAAAGAAAGAAAGAAAGAAAGAAAGAAAGAAAGAAAGACAAGAAAAGAAAAAAAAGATCGTCAGTCCTCAGATGACAACCTAGGCATCAACCAGTCCAAGATAGGGCAGGAGGACAGAGATAATCAATAGATTATCTGAAATGTTAAATGTAGTATTGATAAGCATCTGAAAACCTAATGAAACATTTGGTTAGATTGACAGAAAACTGATAGAATGAAAAACTAGGCAATTCTTAACTCTAAAGAAAACAAAAGTTTGTACCATGAAAGAAAAGTAGTCAAATACACTTACTTGGCTTACCAACGAACAACATTTATATAATAATGTAAATACTAAATACTGAATTAGCTAGAAATTAGGTTAGATTATAGTAAGAGAATGGTGGGGAGAGTATAAGGGAAGGGAAGTATATGGGTGTTTGGAGTTAATAGATAAAGTCTACTATATATATATATATTTTTTTTTTTTCTTTTTAAGATTTTATTTATTTATTTGACAGAGAGAGAGAGCACAGCAGGGGGAGCAGCAGAGGGAGGGGGAGAAACAGATGTCCCGCTAAATAGGGATCTGGAGGTGGGGCTCAATCCCAGGGGCGACCCTGGGATCATGACCTGAGCCAAAGGCAGATGCTTAACTGACTAAGCCACCCAGGGGCCCCTAAAGCCAGAAATTTATAAAACAAGAAATAGCAGTACAGCTATACGCATAATATAATCAGGAAAACTGCCAAAGAGTTAAAAGCCTCAGCTGTGGGGAGGGAGAAGGCACTGCTTTTTTTTGTTGTTGTTTAATATAAGCTCTGTAGTATTATTTAGTATTTTGTCTAACCTTGATTTTAAAAAATTTATACTGCAGGCACCTGACTAGCTCAGTCGGTGAAGTGTGCAACTCTTGATCTCAGGGTTGTGAGTTTGAAAATCATGTTGGATGTAGAGATTACTTAAAAATAAAATCTAAAAAAAATTTTAAATAAAATAAAATCTTTATTTATTTATTTTTTTAGAGAGAGGGTGAGCAAGAGTGGGGGGGGGGCGGCAAGGAAAATCCCAAGCAGGCTCCAAGCCCAGCACAGAGCCCAACAAGGGGACGATCTCAAGACCCTGAGACCACAACCTGGGCCAAAATCAAGAGTTGGACACTTAACTGACTGAGCCACCCAGGCACTCCTAATATAAAATCTTCCTTAAAAAAATTATACTGTACTCCCTCTAAAGAAAAGAACCAATGAGGATGAATCCACAGATTATTCATGTTTTAGCTTTCGCATTAATGCCAACACTCTATTTAGTTCAAATTCTTTTCAGAGTCAACATTTGCTGAGTTTAGAAAAAGCTCATGGCTCCATATGCCCTGTCTCCTTCAAAGACCAGTATTTGAATTTCCAAAGAATTACTCACAATGGGAAAAATGTTCTCTCCTATTTCCCATGTGTGATTAGAGAATACCCCAAAGCATGAAATATTTTAAAATATTTGTTTTCTGAATGTTTATTTATTCTCCATATTTACAACTACCTCTCTGTTTGCCATTTGATAATCAAATCAAAAGCCTCGCTTGCTCTGTTCTGCCTTGGCCTGGTTCTCCCTCAATCCCCTCTAAGACCTTGACTCCATTACATCATTCAGGGCCTTTTCTGCTTTAACTCCTAATTTATGTGAGTAATTCCTATATTTTACCTTATAAATTGCCAAAGTATTCTATAAACAAGGGTATTGTAGATATTTTGCAAACAATAAATACATATACATTAAAGAAGTTTATGAATTCAGAACCTATTAATAATCTAGAGTAAATACACTGTTAGCATAATAAAATGTACCTTCCTGATAGGACAAAGTCTGTCAGTGACTATGTAACAGTAAACAACTATCTCAGAGTTGGATTAATCCCACATAGGCTCAATATTTACTTTTTTTAAAAAAAATATTCATTTCTAGGGGTGCCTGGGTGGCTCAGTCAGTTGGGCATCTGACTTTGGCTCAGGTTATGATCTCAGGGTCCTGGGATTGAGCCCCAAGTCAGGCTCCCCACTCAGCAGGGAATCTACTCGTCCTTCTACCCCTCCCCTGGCTTGTGTGCTTTCTCTCTCTCTCAAATAAATAAATAAAATCTTTAAGAAAATATTCATTTCTATACATGGGCATTTTCTCCTCACACTGTTTCTAAGTGATAGGTTCTGCCATTCTGAGGGTAACTTTACAGACCAAAACCTCTGAGGAACTTAAAGAGGACATATTCATTAAAATTCAGTATTTATGTTTAAGACTCACTTTAGCTAATTACTGATTTCAAGAAGCATTTGAGGAGCAAACAAAATGTTTTCCATCCATGAGTTTTTTTAAAGATTTGTTTATTTATTTCGGGGGGGGCAGAGAGGAGGGACAGAGAAACTCAAGCCGACTCTGCAGTGATCACGAGACCCGTCATAGGGCTGGATCCCATGACCCGAGATCAGACCTGAGCCGAAATCAAGAGTCAGACTAACCGACCATGCCACCCAGATGTCCCTCTCTGTCCATGATTCTTTACTCACAATTATGATTAGTTAAAAATAAACTCTGGTACTTATATGGATTTTTAGGTAGGGAAAAAAAGAGAGAGATGCATAGCTGCAAAACAAAATGTGAAAACAGTAAGAAAAATTTCAGCACCAGAAAACCCCCAGGGGCAGGTTGCATAGTTATTAATAAAACTAGACAGTGTACTTTATGGTTCAAGTCAAAATTCATATATCCTTCCCAAGTACCCATATACTTGGGGGCGGGGGAGGACTCACTAGAAAGCTATTTTGCCTGATTTATTTGGATAATAGCTGTAATTTCCATTTAATTTTAATTAACTTTAATTAAATTTTAAAGAAGGTTTTGGTAAATTCTCCCTTGTATTTTTATTTATTTATTTATTTATTTATTTATTTATTTATTTATTT
>NW_024426774.1:64463816-64493700 GCF_017311325.1 Ursus maritimus
TTTATTTATTTATTTATTTATTTATTTATTTATTTATTTATTTTTAGAGAGAGAGAGAGCAAGCAGGAGGAGAGGCAGAGGCAGAGGGAAAGTGAATCCTCAAGCAGACTCCCTGCTGAGCATGGATCCTGACTGGGGGGGAGGGCGATCCCAGTGCCCTGAGATGACCTGAGCTGGAATCGAGTCAACACTTAGCCAACTGAGCCACTCAGGTGCTCCTGTTTCCTTGTATACTTTTTTTTTTTTTTAATAATTTTTTCTTATGTTAGTCACCATACAGTATATCCTTAGTTTTTGATGTAATGTTCCATGATTCATTATTTGCATATAACACCCAGTGCACCATGCAATATGTGCCCTCCTTAATACCCATCACCAGCCTATCCCAGTCCCCCAGCCCCCTCACCTCTGAAGCCCTCAGTTTGTTTCCCAGAGTCCATAGTCTCTCATGGTTCATTCCCCCTTCTGTTTACCCCCTTCATTCTTCCCTTCCTTCTCCTACCTATCTTCCTGCTATTTCTTATGTTCCATAAATGAGTGAAACCATATGAAAATTGTCTTTCTCTGCTTGACTTATTTCACTTAGCATAATCTCCTCCAGTCCCGTCCATGTTGCTGCGAATGTTGGGTAATCATTCTTTCTGATGGCTGAGTAATATTCCATTGTATATATGGACCACATCTTCTTAATCCATTCATCTGTTGAAGGGCATCTCGGCTCCTTCCACAGTTTAGCTATTGTGGGCAATGCTGCTATGAACACTGGGGTTCATATGGCCCTTCTCTTCACTACGTCTGTATCTTTGGGGTAAATACCCATTATTTATGCAATTTATGCAATTGCTGGGTCATAGGGTAGCTCAATTTTTAACTTTTTAAGGGACCTCCACACTGTTTTCCAAAGTGGCTGTACCAACTTGCATTCCCACCCTTGTATTCTTAATGCAGGAGTCAACAGATGATATAGCAGAAAACTGTGAAAGTAAAGGTGGGAAATGACAACTGAAATGCCTTCAAGAACAACATGCAATATATTTACTACTTTCTGAATAAATAATCTAGACCCAGATAAGCAGAAATGCTTTTTGGGGAAAATGATAAGTAATTTGAAATCAGAAGCTGTCCCAGAAAATCCAGAATGTGCCATTGAAATACGCATCATTATAAAGACACCATTTGGTCAAAGAATACATGGTTCCATTTTATGCTCACTTAATCGCCTAGAATTCAACTTCATACTTTCATTTTTTTAAAAGATTTTATTTATTTATTTGAGCGAGAGCACGAGCAGGGTGAGGGGTAGAGGGAGAAGCAGACTCCCCACTGAGCAAGGAGCCCAACGCAGGGCTCAGTCTCAGGACTCTGGGATCAGGACCTGAGCCTTAGGCAGACGTGTAACTGACTGAGCCACCCAGGCGCCCCTAACTTCATACTTTCAGTAATTTTTTAAAAGAGAAATAGAAATGTAAGTAGTATAGCCAATTATGCTTCTGCTACACTCAGTGATCATGAGCCCTTGCTAATGAATACTATCTAACCTAAATTTGTCTGCTGTGTTGAAAAACTTTGGAAAGAATGTATGCTTTTTTTTTTTTTTTCCCGGTTGTATCCTTGACCATGGACAAAGAAGTCAGAAGCATTGCCCATGATATAAGGCCATGAATGGTGATGTCCTCTCCGTTGCCTATCAGATCAACAACAGACTGGTGGCTTCCCTGGTTCCACTCTCTAATAATATACTAATCCTTTTCAAAGAAGGGCCTCATTGTGCAGTCAAGCTGATGGAAGAGGGCCAGCTCTTTTCCCCTGTTCTCTAGAGAAAGTTCCCAGATGGATATCTCTCTTGAAGTCAGTTGCATTAATCCAAAGAAAGCACACATTTTGGAATCCAAGGGATCTGAATTTACATTATTTACTTAACTTCTCTGAGCATCTGTTTCTATGTATATAAAATGAGAGAAATAATAATATCTACATTATACATATGGGGGTACTATATCTGAGGGCACTATATCTACATAATAAGTCTGCGTGTTTATTACAAGACATGTTATAGAATTCCATTTAATTTTAGTTTGTGCCCACTCTTTTTCTACTTGACTTCAGAATTAGACTCATGCCTGGAACACTTGGAAGCTTTGTTCTCTCCACCAGACCAGACCTCTGAGTGCATATAATTTGCTTAACAACAGATGTGCTTAACGTGTCTTTGGCTATTTTGTAATATATGGAGGAAAGAATGGCGAGGAGAACAGGAGTCAGATAGATTCGAGTTCAAATTCAGCTTCTACCTGAACACTGACTGTATGTCCTTGGGGAAGTCAATTAACCTCTCTGAGCCTCTATTTTTTTTCCTTTACAAAACAGAAGAGTACTTTTTCTACCACCTAGCAAATATTTTTGAGGTGTTAAGAATGCATAATATAGATCAAAATTCTTTATCAACAATAGAATGCTGTGCAAGTGTTACTGCTTTATTATCATTATTATTATTATAAATAATACTTAATTTTTACCAGTCCTGACAGATGATTTAGAAAAAAAGAAATTATCTCATTCAAGAAAAACTAGTAATTGCATAGTCAGCTCTTTCCTATACTGAGGAAAAGCTAAAGTTACTAAATATTTAAGTAAAGAATACTAGCCAGAGAATTAGAATACAGCTTCCCGTTTAAGTGTGAACACCAACAATTTATTGGACAAATCTTCCCAATTTATTTAGCTTGGTTTTCTTATCTCCAAAGTAATTCCTACCTCACTTGAGTACTATGAGGACAAATATAGAAAAACAATGGGAAAGATGGCAAGTCCTTTAAACAAGACTTCCATATTCAGATGAGTTTTTTGTTCCTTCTTTCTTTAGGTATGTGGTTGTCAGCAATCGTCTCACCTTGGTTACACACTTTGTTTTATGAGCAAGACTGTTGTCTGATACAATAATCAGAGATTTATGGATGTCGTTGAATTAACCAAGGAGAACTTCAAGGAATATTGGAGGTTTGACAAAGCAGGAAAGAATATCCAGTGGAAAAAAAGACAGTCTCTTCAACAAATGGTATTGGGAAAAATGGACAGCCACATGCAGAAGAATGAAACTGGACCACTTTCTTACACCATAAACAAAACTAAATTCAAAATGGATGAAAGACCTGAATATGAGACAGGAAACCATCAAAATCCTAGAGGAGGACACAGGCGGCAACCTCTTTGATCTTGGCCATAGCAACTTCTTACTAGACACATGACTAGAGACAAGGAAAACAAAAGCAAAAATGAACTGTTGGTATTTCACCAAGATAAAAAGTTTCTGTACAGCAAAGGAAACAATCAACAAAACTAAAAGGCAGCTCATGGAGTGGGGTAAGATATTTTCAAATGGCATATCTGATAAAGGGTTACTATCCAAAATCTATAAAGAACTTATCAAACTCAACACCCCCCCAAAAAAAATCCAGTCAAGAAATGGACAAAAGGCATGAACAGACATTTTTCCAAAAAAGACATCCAGATGACTAACAGACACATGAAAAGATGCTCAACATGACTCATCATCAGGGAAAGACAAATCAAAACCACAAAGAGATACCACCTCACACCTGTCAGAATGGCTGAAATCAACAATACAAGAAACCACAGGTGTTGGCAACGATGCAGAAAAAGGGGAATGCTTTTGTGCTATTGGTGGGAATGCAAACTGGTGCAGACCCTCTAGAAAACAGTATGGAGGTTCCTTGAACAGTTAAAAATAGAGCTACCCTACAATCCAGCAATTGTACTAGTAGGAATTTACTCAAAGGATAGAAAAATACTGATTTGAAGAGATACATGAACCCTGATGGTTACAGCAGCATTATCAACAATAGCCAAACTATAGAAGGAGCCCAAATGTCCATCCACTGATGAATGGATAAAGAAGATGTGGTATAGGGGCGCCTGGGTGGTGCAGTCCTTAAGCGTCTGCCTTCGGCTCAGGGCGTGATCGCGGTGTTCTGGGATCGAGCCCCACATCAGGCTTCTCTGCTGGGAGCCTGCTTCTTCCTCTCCCACTCCCCCTGCTTATGTTCTCTCTCTCGCTGGCTATCTCTCTCTGTGTCAAATAAATAAATAAAATCTTAAAAAAAAAAAAAGAAGATGTGGTATATATACATAAGGGAATATTACTCAGCCATCAAAAAGAATGAAATCTTGCCATTTGCAATAACATGGATGAGCGAGAGTATATTATGCCAAGTGAAGTAAGTCAGAGAAAGACAAAAACCGTATGATCTCACTCATATGTGGAATTTCAGAAGCAAAACACATGAACATATGGGAGGGAGAAAAAAGAGAAACAAACCCTAAGAGACTCTTAATGAGAGAACAAACTGAGGGTGGGGGATGGGCTAGATAGGTGATGGGCATTAAGGAGGGCACTTGTTGTGATGAGTGCTGGGTGTTGTATGTAAGTGATGAACCACTGAATTCTATTCCTGAAACCAATATTGCACTGTATGTTAACTAACTAGAATTTAAAAAAAATTTTGAAAAAAATAAGGAACATTGGAGGATCTCAGCCTCACTGTTTAATTAGAGCATGGCTAACAAAAAATACTATGTTAACAAGACTGTTCAAACCACAACCAGGTAAAAACCAGAAACTATGCAGAATAAGAAAAATAGACATTCAAGAAATCTAATATAAGATCAGTCTGTCGGCAGAATCTTATAAGAGCTTCAAACCTCCTTTTCGGACCCTTCACTGTGCATTCGAAGCCTGGAATGCACCGTGTCCATGTCAGGACAGTCACGAGACACAGGTGAGGTAAAGCTCATAGGGGGTTAGGGAGGTGTGAGCACAGGAAATTTTCTTTAAAAGAAAAAGTTAGATAGGGTGCCTGGCTGGCTTGGTCAGTAGAGTATGTGACTCTTAATCTCAGGGTTGTGAGTTTGAGCCCCACGTGGAGCCTACTTAAACTTTTTTCAAAAAAATTTCTTTTTCAAGAAAAAATTAGAAATGCATTATTGGCAGGAATCAAGAAGAAGCGAAGGAAGAATCCCTTTTTTCATATTAAAACATGCCTAACTTAGAAACTATATGGCTACTATGCTATTTTTAAGTGTCAAGCTCAATGAAAAGAAGCCGTATTTTACATTTCAGTATAAGTGATACTATTTCCACAATAACTTCTCTTATTCCACCATAGGCAAAAGTCTGACAAACGTTTTGAACCTTTACTAGGTCAAGTCATGGCATGTACTCGGCAGCTGTCCCTTCATCGTACAGGAAACTCCCTTTTTCAGAACTCTACCTTGAGCTACAAGCCAGGACCTAGGGCCTGGGGCCTGAGGACGGTTAGGGTTTCTCTACCAACTGGATCCTCTACCCAGAGAGCCTGGGCCAGTATCATCATCGAGTTTCCTGACAGGAAATCGCTTTCTTCTCTTTCTTGAAATGAGATTTAACAAAAGACCGAGAACACCTGTGCTCTCTCCCAGTGAGAACAGATTTTAATTAGTCACAGTCAAATCAAGAGCAGGGACCACAGAATAATTTAAACAGGTGAAGTTTAATATAAAGAATTTTTGAGCAATGATAGGAGAGTAACTATAAAGATGGAAGAAGAGCTCTAATAACAGGTAATGAAGAACTAAGGGAAAGAACCAAAAAAAGAAAAACTTGGAGGAGGTCAAGCTTCAAATCTCATTGAAGAAGGTGTGACCACAGCCCACCTGATGGCAGAGAATCTGCCTAGGCCAGAGAAGGCGCAGAGTTGCCAGGAAAGCAGAAACAACCTTCTGGGCCCAGGCCAGCTAGAGCTAGTGGAAAGGCTGGGTGTACAGAGGGAAACGGGTACAGAGAGAGGCAAAGAGCAGAGGGCCACTGCAGGTTTGAAGCCTGGAATGCACAGTGTCCATGTCAGGACAGTCACGGGACACAGGTGAGGTAAAGCTCATAGGGGGTTAGGGAGGTGTGCCCAGAGGGAGTTGGGCTGTCGCTGTGGGCACTGCAGGGGCTGGCTGAAACCAGCAGAACCTTCCCTCTGCAAGAACTTAGTACACCTCTGCATAGGGCTTGGACCAAGCAGCTCTGAGCCACTGAATAGGACAAAGGCTGAACATCCAGCTCACTAGACAGCCAGCCTGATAGGGCCCTGAGCATGCCCATGCAGAGCAACAACTGGGGCTGGGATAAAGGCTGTGCCGTCTGGGGCTCCCAGCCACACCACTGCTATTTAAGACAGGAGCTGAAGGTAAGCCCAGTTCTCCTTCAATGTCTCTCTCCAGCGCCCTCTACCGATAGAATATTGAACCAGCTACCAAAGGAAAAATATTTAAAGGGCCCAGACCCATTTTAACAGATAAGTCCATGAAGGGAACTGAGAAGCAATAAATTGATAACCAGCACATTGTCTGGCTGAAGACCTCCATACAGTCAGACCTCCACAGTTAATTGCTCTCTCTCCTGTCCCCTAGAATTAATCTTGCCCCCATGTGGCACCTGCTTCCATCAACCTCAAAGTAACTCTCATCTAACCCATCCTTCCAATCCTTTTCAGTGGGATATTCAGAAATAGCTCTACTGCCTCATAATTGTGAGCCAGTGGAGCCCCCTGGTGGAGGATACGGTATTGCACAACTCTTTAAAGGAATTTGATAGCGCAATCAAAAGTCGAATTAGAGATTAGGCAATTTTTAGAGTGATGGGATTGTTCTATATAGCACTGGGGTGGTATATACATAACTCTGCATTTTTCAAAACACATAGAACTGTATATTACAAAGAATGAACTTTAATGTATGCAAATTTTTTAAAAATCAACCAGGATATTAGAGGATCCCAGAATGGAATGCAGACTGTGAGAAATGAATCTAACTGTATTACAAATGCATGACATAACCTTTCTGAAAGGGGAAGGAAATGATCTAACATAACTTTGGAAAATGGTGTCTTGATTGGAAACTATAAAGCTGAAGATAAAAAGAATTATATATAAACACTGTACTCTGGTCTGAAAATTGGTTTCTTACAGGGATACAGGTTAAGAATTCTGAAAGTACTTCACATATATTCTAGGGTTAGAAAAATTATTTTTGAAAATAGATAACAGGAACCAGATTCCTCACAATTAAAGGAAAAAGTTACAAATAAACAAGGGGAGAGGCTAGAATAAATCCAAGTTAGAGTTGAGGACATCAGTATGAACTCATGTTTAATTTAATATACAATGGATAGATAGATGGGTAAATAGATAATTATAGATATTTGTATATACATGCATAGATTTCCTCGCTCTGTCCACTGAGGAAGTCTAAAAGCAGGGTCTCCCGTCCCTGCCAACAGCAATAAACACACTTGTGTCCAGATCTGGGTTTCTAAAAACTGTTCTCCAATAGAAAGAACCAGAGCTCCTTGGAGAGATGGCTGATTCTCGGGCTCGGCAGGGAAAATACAAGACGAGCTTGGAGAAAAGTAAGTATAGCACCAGAAAGTAAGGAAGTGCTCAGACAACAAAAGGGACACAGGAACCAATCTGAAAGAGCTACTAAATGCCAAAGCTAGAAAAATTTGAACAAGAGTGTGATTCTGAGATGTGGAGATGAATTTTTAAAATGCATGTGTCATTATAAGAGTTGAAAATGGTTGTTTCTGGGGAGTAAGAAGCAGAGGGGCAGGAACTGTTGTTTGCTGTGAAATGCCCTGGAAGATAATTTGACACTTTAAACCATGTCTATATTGGCTTATATAGCTTTGAAAGGGGGAAAAAGCACATTAAAAAAAATTAGAAGAATGGGGGGCTAACAAGGGAGGATTTTGACAAGAGAGGGTTTGTTTGTTGGTTGGTTTGGTTTCTCTGTTTTATTAAAATAAAAGACACTTAGTGAGTTTATATGTGGATAGAAAGCCAACAGAGGGAAAAGATACAACTGCATGGAACAGAGAAACGATTTATAAAGGCAAATATCTGAGGCAGTTAGGCAATCTTAGAGTTTGCTGGGAAGATTTACAAAGGACCAGAGACAGCACCAAGTTCACTATTTCTAGCCTATCCCTGGACAGAGACTGACACATCTACAATCTCAGGAAACCTCTGTCCTAGTCCCCTCTTGCTTCTTGCTGAACCCTGAGTTGCACCCACCCTTGCCTGGTGTGGGGTGCTCTCTCATAAGCTGCAATGGTGCACTCCCTGGCAATTTCAGAGGCAAGCCTGTCACTTCCTTTTGTAAGTGTCTAAACTAATTATAAAGATATGGCAACAATTCTCCATATTTAGGCACTGAAATTCTCTAAGAAAATGCAATATATGTGAATGTACTTAATGCCACTGAAACTGTACACTTAAAAATGGTTGCAGTTGGCGGCGCCTGGGTGGCACATTCGTTAAGCGTCTGCCTTTGGCTCAGGGCGTGATCCCGGCGTTCCGGGATCGAGTCCCACATCGGGCTCCTCTGCTGGGAGCCTGCTTCTTCCTCTCTCACTCCCCTGCTGTGTTCCCTCTCTCACTGTGTCTCTCTCTGTCAAATAAATAAATAAAATATTTTTAAAAAATGGTTGCAATGGGTGGCTTAGTTGGTTAAGTGTCCAACTCTTGGTTTCGCTCAGGTCCTGGTCTCAGGATTATGAGATTGAGCCCCACCTCAGGCTCTGTGCTCAGTGCGGAGTCTGCTTAAGACTTTCTCCCTCAGCCCCCTCACCGCAATAAATAAATAAATCTTTTCTTATAAATGGTTATGATGGGGGCTGGCTCACTCAGTAGAGCATGTGACTCTTGATCTCGGAGTCATGAGTTTGAGCTCCATGTTGGGTGTAGAGATTACTTAAATAAATAAATAAATAAATAAACAAACAAATCTTTTTAAAAAAATGGTTGTGATGGTAAATTTTATGTTATATAGGTTCTACCACAATTTTAAAAAGACTTTTTTTAAAGTAAGATACAAAATTAGGGAGAGTCGCCCCTAAATCCATAATGCTGCATTTGTCAGATTATATTTAGTGATGGAGTAAAGCCCAGGTTAAAATGTATAGAACAAGGTAGGAAAGCAAATTTACCTTCACATGCAACCGTGGAACTAGCCTTGGTTGGGAGAAAGAATTCACTTCCACATCACATGAGCAATTTTGTCTTCCTAGCAATTGAAGAGTTTTCTTCCAGAACTATGAGTCACCTTTTTGGAGGAAAGTTCCTTATCACAGTATGGTAGCCAAGGTATTTCCACTAAGTGGAATAGTCATGGCATATTTAATACATTAAAGCATTTTTTAAAAAATTCCATTGCACACTTAAAAAATTTGTTCTCAACTTCAGAAATAATTTTAAAAGGACATGCATTGCCAAAGACTACTTTTAATTATAGTAATAAGCAAGGAATTAATAGGGGGTATTTAGTCAAATGGAAGAAAATCCTATCCACTCAGCCTTACTTCCACATTTCATTCCTCATTTAGCCCAAACCCTGTCCTAATACAATACAATCAATTTATTCATGACAAGGTGATAATTAATATGTAGTCCTAGCAAAATGGGTCTGGTGATATTTTTGATTTGCACCTTCTTTGGTTGAGAACGTTGCATTAAATAACTGTATGGCAAATAAAATGACTTGGCGGGCCCACGCAGCGAAGGAAGTATTTTCAATAGCAAGTTGCCTTTATATGGGCATATTTCTACATTCTAAAATAATGTCTCCATTATCTTGGTTAGAGTTCAACTCTTTAAATCCATAAGAAATATGTGATGCATGAGTGTGTGTGATGATTCACAGATCTGAAATAACACCTACTCTCCTTCGGTTCTGGCACAAAATGTGTCAGTGAAGCCTGCAATTAAGAAAATTATCTTGGCCTGTCTTGCCACAGGGATGGTGACATCAATACACACACCCAGAACAGAAATGTGTTAGTAAAAATGAATTTAGAAAACAATTGTACACCAGCACTGCTTGGTGCCTTGATGTCTTTGCAATGTCATCCAGATCTTTGTCATTGATAACACTATCTACTGAACACTGCTATATTGGTTTTTTGTCTTCACAACATATTGCTTCTTTTAGCCTTTCTTTAGTCTTCTGTTAGTCTTCTACCTATCTAGGGGATAGGTACCATTATGGTTCCTATTTTACAGATTGAGAGAGACTGAAAGAGTTGCCGAAGATCATAAAGCTAAGTGGGAGAGCTCGGATTTGAACCCAGGTCTCTCAGACTCAGATGTTCTCTCTCTTCACTAGGACTGGCTACAGAATTTGAAGGGTCAGTGTAAAATGAAAACGTTGGGGCCCTTATTCAAAAATTATTAATAATCTCAAGACGATGACAGCAGAGCATTTAACCAAGTGTGGGGCCCTTGTGAGCACAGGTTACATACCCATGAAGCTGGCCCTCCTCTTAACCATATCACTTCCCTCCATCATGTCCTTCATATCCATACCGCAACCTCATGCAGCAAATATGTTGTCCAAGCCACAACTCCACTGTAAGGGGTCTTGCATGGATTCATGAGAGACATATTTTGAGTCTGGAGACAACATTTATTTTTCAATCAATCCTTTTACTCACTGAGATTTCACATTATGCTCAAGAGCAGAAAGTATCCCATAATTTTGTAAGTTTTGACTATCAAGCCTTCTCTTCGGTTGGTCCCTAAGACCCTCCTTTTGGTCTCTTTCTTTCTTTAAAAAAATCACTTTGCCATTTACCACTGCAATTTTAAGCATATAACATGGTGGTGTGATGCACTGCTCCTTCCTGCTGTGATCATTTGCTGTTGCTTCAACCTAATGATGGGAAAAGGCCTCAGATCCTTATAATTGTAGAGTCCCGATTAATGAACACTTTCCTCTCTGGATCTTCTTTTGAAGATCTTTCCAGACCTTTCACTCAGCACTTTCATTCAAGTGGAATGTCTGGAGTTTGGTGGATGGCATGTTTTAGTGTAAACCTTCTACTGTCCAGCACACATCCTGAGAACAAAGGAAGTCTGTTTGCAGTGTGTATGAAGTAACTGGGACATGTACTTTACATTTCCAGGAAAAGGAGTGGGTTGTGTGTGTTTACCTGGGGTGGGGAGTGTTTGGGGGTGGAAGGCTAGAAGACAGAGAAGGCATGATCTCCACCGCTGGTGAGGATATCCACCTAATTTGATGCCTAACCCCAGACTCTCTCATCCTTACATACCTACCTACCTCTACTGTGATTTCCTTTTCCACAAGAAGATTTGGCTGTTCCTATCTTGTAATTTCTTCCTAATATGGGGTAAGGCAAGTGGAAGCACAGACAGCCCCCAACTGAAACTCTTTAGGATTTAAATATGGACACCTGAGATGGATGCCTCCCTACCTCTTGTGCCTAAGGGTAGATGAGATTATAGATAATTTCTGAATTTGCCCAGAAAGGATAAGGCACAATCAAATATCAAGAACAGTAGTTCTCAGTCTTAAAAGATCACTACCCCTTTTTACAATGAAACATTTCCTTTGGGGGCGCCTAGGTGGCTCAGTCAATTAAGCATTTGCCTTCAGCTCAGGTCATGATCCCAGGGTCCTGGGATAGAGCCCCGTGTGGGGTTTCCTGCCCAGCTCAGCAAGGAGCCTGCTTCTCCCTCTTCCTCTGCTGCTCCCCCTGCTTGTGGTCTCTATCAAATGAATAAATAAAATCTTAAAAGGAAAGAAAGAAACAGAGAAAAAAAGAGAAAGAAACAAACAAACATCTTCACTGTCCTGAAATGAAATTCATATATAACTTACCAACACACAGAAAAACCTTTTTTAAATTAACATAATGTTCTATGTGCAACATAAAGAAGAACTAAAATTAGAGTTAGGGTTTATGTTCAAATAACTATAAGTAGGTTTTTCATCCACATCAATGCCCTGGAGGACATGTGAAAGATAGGCAGGACAATTTCTTTGTTCTATGGAACTGTTCCACACATCTGTCAAGCCTGGCTCCCAGCCACCAAACACCAGTTAGCATGGCTTCAATCGTTGTGATAACCAAAAATACAGCTGCAATTCCCAGAACACCTCTTAAATGGTGGTACTGCCCCTATAGGGAGCCACTGGTCTGAGTAGGAGTGCCTGTGTATTGAATTCCTTTGGATTCTCCCTTGGTTAGGATTTCCAGGTAACAGGACAAGATATACTTGCCACACTCCCAGGCTAAGCGTTCCAGGGCTTGGCAAGCCTGAACTCAGCAAACATGCATCTTCTACTTGTACACAGCTATTTTTAGGCCACTAGTTTAATATAGCGTGCACACACTCCACATTCACCAAGGTTCCTGACCACAAAGAGTAACAAGGCTTTGGTCAGGCAGGGGCCATGCTATGTATGTAGAATGAAGGAGAAAGAGCACTCATTTTGTACCATATTTAAAGTTTAGGGAGATGAAAAATGATGGGCGTGTCAATGGTTGGTCTCTAAGAAAGGCTACTTGGCCTTGTACCTTGTTTCTTGGTCCTCTCTGACCCTGAACTTAAAGGAGACTGGACTGTAAAAAAAAAGAAAAGAAAAGAAAAAAATTTCTCCTGGCTGAAGACAGCTACTAATATTTGCCTCTCTTTCTGCCTGCTGAAGACAAAATTGAAGCAAACAGGGACCCAAAGGGAGTAAGAGTCCCCTCACCATCATGCCTCTTGATACATAGTCCTAATTAGGATCAATCCAAGTATTTATCAGGCACTTATAAAGATGTTGAGTTCTGGCCAAAAAGAAAAAGGAAAAAAAAGTTGTATGCTCGTGGAAACTTCTGTGAGTCACTCTTCAGCATTTACCAGAGGTCAGTGTTTTGCTGACCAGTGTTTGCTGACCAGAATAAGCTAATATTTGAATAGAAGATGAGTTCTAAACAATCTAAAGGAAAACTTAAATAGCAAAATCCCTCTTCACCCTGACCTATGACACAACATTTGCCCCTCTTCAATTATTCTTATCCAATTATTCTTATCCAATTATTCTTACTAGCTTAACCCCAAGCCTGGTTTCTGGATTGTACAGTTCTTATGTGGGCCATTAAGAATCAAGTGTATTAAATCAACGGATGGAAGAGAAAAACCTTATTCCAAATGGGGAAACAATTCATTCATGCATGTGTGCATTAATTCAATTCCTTACTCAGCTTAAATTACTTGTATTACATTGCATGTGCCCTCAGCTCCCTTGACCCCCCCCCCACACACACACACTTCGAGATACTCACTTGATTAAACAAGGACCCTAGTTAAAGGCACTGTTGCCCATAGTGCCTACTAAAGGTGGCTGGCAAAGAACCAAACTGTGCTGAGATCCCACATTAAATTATGATCATAAACTGCAAGTAGGCCCTAATGCTACCAGCAATCATACTGTTTCCCTGGTCCTTTTATTCTCCCACTCTCCCAGGGGATATTTTATACCTTCTCTGTTCTGCAAACCTCAAATACCCACTCACCACCCATTTTCATTCTCTGTGGATGCCTTGCTTCTGAGTTCACTAAGGAAGTAGAATGAATCAGAAGAGAGCCCCCACAAACACCCACCACCTGCATCAGGGCCATGTCCTGGGCTTCTTTCCCATGTCTGTAGATGAACACTTAGTGACCCTAGAAAAGCCCACTTTCTCCACTTGTAGACTAGATACCACTTACTCTCACCTACTCAAGGACATCACTCCAGTAATTGTCTTCACAATTCTTCCTTTTTTACTGGATCTTTTCCATCAATCTATGGACATTATTTCTCCCACCTTTGAAAAACCCTCTCTTAACCCCACTTCCTCCTCTAGCTGCTACCCCCATTTCTTTCTTTCTACAGGTTGTCTATATTCACCATCTCCAATATCTTCCTTCCCATTGTCTCTTTTTTTTAACTTTATTTATTTATTTGAGAGAGAGAGAATGTGAGCAGGGGTAGGCACAGAGGGGGAGGAGGAGGGAGAGGAACAGGGAGAGAATCCCAACCAGACTCTGTGCTGAGGAGAGAGTCTGACTCAGGGCTTAGTCCCATGACCCTGAGATCCTGACTTGTGCCAAAACCAAGAGTCAGACACTTTATCGACTGAGCCACCCAGGTGCCCCCTTGGTTCTCTCTTAAACCTAATCCAATCAGATATTTATCTAATCTACCTCAACTAAATTGCTGTTATCAAGGTCACCTTGACCTCCCTGTGGCTATATCCAATGGCTAAGTCTTAGTCTTCATCTTAACTTGATCAGCAGAATATCATCTCTCCTCCTTGAACCACTTTCCACTTGGCTTTTGGAAGCAGACTTACCTGGTCTTCCTCTTACCTCTCTGGCTGCTCCCCCTTAGTTTTCTTTGTTAGATTCTCTTCATCTTTCTGATCTCCAAAGCTTGGAGTATTTCAAGATTCAGTCCTTGGACCTCTTCTCTTTTCTATCTTCACTCACTTATTTGGTCTCATCCAGTCTCATGGCTTTAAATACCATTTATTATTTGCTGTGTCCTGCCTGCATTTCTCCCCTGAACTCCAGACTCACATATCCCACTGCCTCAATATCTTTACCAGATGACTAATAGAAATTTCAAATTTAACAAGTCCAAAACTGAACTCCTGACTTCCTCTTGCTGCCTCCCCACCACCAAACTCTGTATCTCTTCTACTCTTCCCCAGTTCTCAGGCCAAAATCTTGAGGTCATCCTTGATGCCTTGCTTCCTCTCACACTCCAGATCTGATCTGTCAGTTTAACCTTCAACCTGTGTCTGGAATGTGATCAGTTCTTACAGTTTCCACTGCTACCACTCACCTAAATTAGTGCAGGAGCTTCCCAACTAGTCTCCCAGCTTCCATTTTTGACACTTTTCAGACTCTTCTCAAAGCAGAAGTCAGAGTGATATTGATAAAACATAAATCAAAGAGGATCACTCCTCTGCTTAAAAACCCTCCGATGGTTTTTAGCAAACGCTCAATTCCTAAAATTCCTTTAAAGCCCTACTGCTCTGTTTCCTGCCCATTCCTTCTTCAGCTTCATCCCTTGCGTTTTTGTCCTGCCTGTCCCATTCTAGCAGTACTCTCCCTACCTTTTGCTGTTCCTTGACCTTCCCAGGCATCCCCAGACCTTTGTATTCACTGTTCCTGGAATGTTCTTCCTTCAGACACGACACACTCACCTCCCTCCCTCAGATGTTACCTTCTCAGTCGGCCCTTCCCTGTTAAACCATTTACAATTGTTCATTTATATATCAACTTGACTAGACCATGGGGTGCCCAGGCATTTGGTCAAATGTTATTCTGACATTTGATGTATGGATGTATCTGTGAGGATGTTTCTGGATGAGATGAACCTCTGAATTAGTAGACTGAGTAAAGCAGATTGACCTCCCAAATGTGGAGGGGTGTCATCCTATTAGTTGAAGACCTGACTAGAACAAAAAGGCTGGAGTAAGAGGGAAATTTTCCTGCCTGACTGTGAAATTAGTCTTCTGCCCTTGCACTGGAGCTTACGTCGTTAGCACTCCTGCTTCTCAAGTCTTCAGACTCAGACTGGAACCACACTACTGGCTCTGCTGGGTCTCTAGTTTGCTGACTACAGATCTTGGAACTTCTCTGCCTCCATAATCATGTGAGCCAATTCCTTAAAATAATTTATTTTAGATATAGAAGAAGGAGAATAAAGTCCATTGTTTCTGTCTCTCTGGAGAACCATGACTAATAAAATCTAAAATCACACCTCCGGGGGTGCCTGACTGGCTCAGTCAGTAGAGCATGCAACTCTTATCTTGGGTTGTGAGTTCAAGCTCCATGTTGGGTGTAGAGATTACTTAAAAATAAAGTCTCAAAAAAATAAAATAAAATAAAATCACAACTCCCAACCCTTCCACCATGTGAGGACACAGAAGGACCCCAGGTACGAACCAGGAAGTGGATCTTCACCAGCCACCCCACTGAATCTGCTGGCTTCTGATCTTAGACTTCCAGCCTCCAGAACTGTGAGAAGTAAACTTCCATTGTTTACAAGCTAAAAATAAAAAAAATAAAATAAAATAAAATAAAATAATATAAAATAGCAACTCCCAAGTACCTCCCTTTTACCTTCCCTGCTTTATTCCTGTAAAATTTATTGCCATCTACCAGAACATAGACTTATTTTACTTACCTCTTTTTTTTTTTTTTTTTTTTTTTGCCTATATCTACCCACCAGAATATGGGTTCCACAAGGGAAGGATTTATGTCAACTTCATTGATTGCTGTATCCTAGCACCAAGAATACCTGAGATACATGGAGTATTGGATAATATTTACTGAATGAATGAATCCCTATCCTATGCACAACATCAGCTTTGGGAGCTAGTGAAAGAGAGATGAGTAAAGCTAAATTACTAAACACTGTACTTTGGGTTCCTCATTTATAAAATGGGGATAATATCTCATGATGTCCTCATATCTCATGGGACTGTTATGGGGATTAAATGACTGAATATTTATGTAATGTTTGGAATAGTGCCTGGTATAGTACTATAGTAAGTGCTATATTAAGTAAACTAAATTTACATATACATATACATATACATACATCCCTGCCCTCAAGAAGCTTGCATATAATAGTGTGGACTTATGTAAAAAGTACAGAGTGTTCAGGGCACCTGGGTGATTCAGTTGGTTAAACATCCTACTCTTGATTTCGACTCAGGTCATGATCTTAGGGTCGTAAGGTTGAGCCCCACATGCAGCCCCACATTGGCTCTGTGCTCAGCTGGGAGTCTGTTTGAGGACTCTGTCCTTCTCCCTTTGCCCCCCCCCTCTAAAATAAATAAATAAATCTTAAAAAAAAAAAAAGTACAGAGTGTGCAGTGGTAGCACAGAAGACGGAAAGGGTCAATTTCCCCTTAAGGCCAAGGAACCCTTCACAGAGAAAGTGATATTTAATGTGCATCTTGGAGAATGAAGAGGTGTTTACTAAACCAATAAAAAGGGCATTCCAGGCTAAGAACACAGAGCAAATGTTTGAAGAAGGAGGCTCAGAAGTTAAGAATAAATCTGACCTCCTACCTTCCAGGAAGTGATGATCCAGAGTTGTCTCAATAAATCCAGCTTGTCAGAGAAAGACAACTATCATATGATTTCTCTCATCTATGGAACATAAGAACTAGGATGATCGGTAGGGGAAGAAAGGGATAAAGAAAGGGGGGGTAATCAGAAGGGGGAATGAAACATGAGAGACTATGGACTATGAGAAACAAACTGAGGACTTCAGAGGGGAGGGGGGTGGGGGAATGGGATAGACCGGTGATGGGTAGTAAGGAGGGCACGTTTTGCATGGTGCACTGGGTGTTATACACAACTAATGAATCATCGAGCCTTACATCGGAAACCGGGGATGTACTGTATGGTGACTAACATAATATAATAAAAAATCATTAAAAAAAAAATAAATAAATCCAGCTTGTTTTTCCTACTTTATGCTTTAATCTCTTTATTATGTAAGGGAAGGCGTTGGTAACACTGAATATTAAGTTGTAGAGAAAGTGTTGGAGATTGTTACACCCCTGGGAAACGTTTACCTCAATCTGTTTAATGTTCTTGATTAAAAGAATCTGCTAATTCTAAGTCACCTTAATATTCTTGAAAGAATATTCAGTTTTCTTATAATAATATTTCTAACATCTTATCTGTGCTGATAATGATCACTGATAACCATTTTGCTTAAAGGTGTTACATTAGAATTCATTTGTTTAAAAAGCACTCTGATTAAGAGGCACCTGATTTAGGGGCACCTAGGTGGCTCAGAAGTGTCTGCCTTCAGCTCAGGTCATGATCCCAAGGTCCTGGGATAGAGCCTCTCATCAGGCTTCCTGCTCAGCTGGAAGTTTGCCTCTCTCTCCTCCTCTGCCATTCCCCGGCTTGTGCTCTCTCTCTGTCTCTTTCTGTCAAATAAATAAAATCTTAAAAAAAAAAAAAAACTTTGATTTCAATTTTACCATACATTTTATTCATTTATTTCATTAGTTAACTAAAAGTAGGTTTTATTTATTGTTATAATGTCAGAATATTATCAGTGCTTATTTTAAGAATAAAACAACCCTAATGTCTATTAAAATATCTTCCAAGAGAATCTTTTTCTATGTTAAAAAATATTACATAAAAACAACATTAGTTCACATAACTTTGACTTAGTCCTTTTTTTTTTTTAAAGGTTTTATTTTTTAGTAATCTCTACACCCAACACGGGGCTCAACCTCACAATCCCAAGATCAAGAGTCATATGCTTTGACTGAGCCAGTCAGGCGCCCCCCCACTTAAAAAGCATCCTTTTAAGTAAATGATCTAGAAATCAGTGAAGAGGGACCTCTAGAAGCTAAAAAAGCAAGGAAATGCATGTCCCTTCAAAGCCTCTAGGAAAAATACAACATTGCTGACACCTAGATTCCAGCTCAATAAGACTCAGTGTGGACTCCTGACCACCAGAACTGTGATAGAATAAATTTGTAATATTTTAAGCGATTAGGTTGTGATAACTCATTATAGCACCAAAAGGAAATTTATACTGACTCTGAGGTATCTGTATTAGTTAGAATTGGATTCAGGTATAAGTGGTAGAACTCCCCAAATATCAGTAGCTTGAACAAAGTATACTTGAATGCGTTTTTATCTCTCATTAAAATAAGTTCAGATTCAACAATCTAAGACTTATATAGCAAATCCACCATTATCCAGGCTCCCTCTATCTTGTTGCTCTGCATTCCTTAAGATATGGTTTCAACACCATGGTTCCAGATAGCTGCTTAATCTCCAGCCATCACATACACATTCTAATCAAAAGGAAGAAAGAGAAAGTAGAGGAAAGCATGCCTTTTCCTTATAAAAAAAATTCACTGAAAACTGTACACACCATGCAGCTTGCATCTACTAGACAAACACTTGGTCATATAGCCACACCTCATTTTAAAAGATACTGGGAAATATAGCCTTTTTTCTGGGTGAGCTTGTGCCCAGTGAAAAATAAAAGACCCTATTCCCAGGAGAAAAGAAGAGCAGAAATAATAAGAACTACTTATAATAACTGTCACAGCATCAATCTCAGTTGAGATTACACTACAAAAAAATCAAAATCCTCAATAATCTGTTAGCTGTCACTCCTGCGTCCATCTTCACTAGAACCAGACACATTCAAGCTAGGACTTATTTTCCTTTACTCTGAGCTTAGATGAGAACTGCCAGTTTTGCCTATATGTTTCTTTACCTAAGAGTTAAAGGCTAATCAATACTTTTTTGACTGATATCTTTAGATGTATGAATATATCATCAGTCAGGTTATTGGTATTTTGCTGGCCCAAGTCAGTCTATCTCTTTCAGGTAAATATACATTTTTCTTCTAGGATCCTACAGTTTATTTTCAGAGGACATTCTTATTTCCTCATTCACAAGTTCTGGAAAGGCACTTTTCCATAGCCTGAAGGGACAATAATAAATTATAAAGACATTTGCCACTGGGTTAAAGCCTGGTGCCCACAGATAAGTTTTATTCTCCTCTATGGCCACAGATCATGGCCAGGCATACCAATCCTAGAATTGTCTGAAATTTGTTCCAAATGGAGCAAATTGTGACCATGTGGATGAGTATAAATCCAATACACTACTTGAAAGGTAACTGTGCAATTTGCTCTTGAAAATCTTTTTGGCTAGAGTCAGGGTTGGTCTAACAAGTAGGTGAAGAGAATATCTATGCTCACTGAATTACAACATGGTAGGTAAAATACCCATATTTTCCTGATGAAGAAATTGAGGCCTAGAGAAATTAAGCAGTTTGTCCAAGGTCTGAGCTCTTAAACATTACACTATTGATATAACTTGAGAAATATGGGGAGTATCTCTGCTGTAAAATACTTTCCCATGAGGCACACCTGGGTGGCTCAGTCAGTTAAGCATTTGCCTTCAGCTCAAGTCATGATTCCAGAGTCCTGGGATCGAGCCCTACATTGGGCTCCCTGCTCAGTGGGGAACCTGCTTCTCCCTCTCCCTCTGCCTGCTGCTCCCCTTGCTTGTGCTGTCAAATGAATAAATAAAATTTAAAATAAAATTTCCCCATGAATTTTCAGGATGCCTGAAATTTCAAACATTCTTTTGGTATGGAAAGCAAATATGCTGGGGAAAGTAAAGCTAACTCTTTAAAGAATTCAGCGGGGAAAATCATTATATTCTTTATACCCCCATAACCAGTACCTTACTTCATGAAGGCCACAGGGATTCTTCATTGCCTTCGGCATGTCTACACCAGTAGTTTTCAACTTTGTGAGGCAAAATGCTATATAACAACTAATTTTGATCATCATCCCCCCCATTATTCTGAAAGTTAATTCCTGGAGAAAGTAAATGATCTATTTTTCACAATTTAAAAATAATTTTAATATGACACTCTAACTTTAATATAAAGAAGAAATAAAAATAATTAACATAAGCTGCATTAGTTCAATTTTTAACAATGCTTGGCTGTGATTACATTAGAAACAAAAAACTCTACAAATTTTGGGATAGTGGAGACAGCACTGACCTCCTCCATCCCACACCTTATAGATAACTACTGGTCTAAACTCTTTCATGTGACTTGTAATGTTTTTATGCTCTGGACTCTCCTCACCTCTCCAGCCAATATTTTCACTGATCAACTCTCCTTGGGCTTGAATCCTCATAAACTACCTGAATATCCAATTCATACAATGGTTTCTCACTTACTGGTCTTTGAGCAAGAAGCCACTTTCTCGGGCTGGAACTCTTCATTATCCTCTCTCCAATTTTATCTGGCTAATTCCTTTTCATTCAGGTCTCTGCCTAGAAGTAATTTTCTCCAGGAGGCCTCCTCTGACATACCATGAGCTGTGGCATCCTTCCAGAGCATCCTGAAATTTCCTCTATTACAGCACATATCACATTGCTTTGCAATTTTCTCTTTACCTCTCTGGCCACTCCCTGAACAATGAGTTTTTTGAGAGCATAGACTATTTGTGGTCACTGTTAGTGCACACAATGATTGGCACAACGTTGGCATTCATAATGACTTGTTAAAGGAAAAGGAATTTGGAGAGCATCAAAAACTAACTTAGTTAAACTCTTTTATATTTCTACTGAAGGACACCTTGGGGAAGGAAATAATGAAGTTGGGAGTACTACAGTCAGCTATTACTTTTTAGAAACACATTATTTTGGAAATGTGCACAAACATCAAAAATGCAAAATGTATTTTGAAAAAAAATAAAATGTAAGAAACCTGACAAACATTACATCAGCCACGTTATTAAGATCAACATCAACAGTGATAAGTCATGTTGATAGTATATACTCTTGGTGTGATATGATGAAAATGGCACCTTACCTCCGTGGTTTTCCTCCCCCAAACCCACAATCCCAGTCTAAACAGAAGAAGGACATCAAACAAATCCCAGTTGAAGGGCATTTTACAAAATACCTGACAAGTGCTCCACAAAATTGTCAAGGTCATCAAAAACAAGAAAAGTCTAAGAAACTGTCATAACCAAGAGAAGCTTTTAAAAAGATAGAATGACTAAATGTAATCTGATATCCTAGATGAGTTCTGAAACAGAAAAGGGTAAAACCTAAGGCAATCTGAATAAAATATGGACTTCTGTTAATAATAATGTATCAGTACTTCATCAATCATAATAAATTTACCATGCTAAGATAAGATGTTAATAATAGGGGAAACTGGTCCCATAGGCAAATGGGACCTATCTGCACAATCTTTGCAATTTTTCTATAAATCAAAAACTGTTCTAAAACAAAAAGGCTTTATTTTTAATGGGCAAAAGATTTAAATAGACATAGCATCCAAAAATAAGTATATAAATGCAAAAAAACCCACAAAAATATTCTCAACATCTTCAGTCATAAGGCAAATGCAAATGAAGCCATAATGTAATGCCACTACAGACACATCAGAATGGTTAAAATGGGCAGCTCTTTCTGCCCGCAGGTCCTGTCCCCATGATTTAATAAACCACCTTTTGCACCAAAAAAAAAAAAAAAGAATGGTTAAAATGTAAATGTAAAAGAGTGGGAAGGTCAAGTGTTTGTGTGGACATAGAGCAACTGAAATTCTCAAACATGGATTATGGGAATACAAAATGATACAGTTGCTCTAAAAACCAAAGTGGCAATTTCTTGTAAGTTAAACATACACTTTCACAGATCCAGCAACTCCACTCCTAGGTAATTATCCAAGAATAATAAAATATATGCTCACTCACACATACATACGCACATACATGTAATGTAAAATGATACCATCAATCACAAAAATAACAAAAATAAAAAAGCACTGTCACTTAGAAAATCATGAAAACCCTGAAATAACCACAGGTTTATGTCCTTAGGCTTTGTATGCTAAAATATTTCAGGGTAAAGTATCATGATGTATGCAACTTTTTCTCAAATGATTCAGCAAAACAAAAAAGGAAGGAGTAATGAAAGGAAGAAAGGGAGGGAGGAAGAGAGGATAGAGGACAGCAAAAGTGGCAAAATATTAAAAACTGGTGAATCAAGATGAAGAGATGAATGAGTCATTTTATTCTTGTAACTTTCCTACACATTTGAAATTTACAGAATAGAAAGTTGTGGAATGGGGTGCCTGGGTGGCTCAGTCATTAAGCATCTGCCTTCGGCTTGGATCATGTTGGGGGGGTGGGCGGCCCTGGGATCAAGCCCCGCCCCCCATTGGGCTCCCTGTTCTGCTCAGCGTGGAGCCTGCTTCTCCCTCACCCACTCCCCCTGCTTGTGTTCCTCTGTCTCTCTCTCTCTGTCAAATAAATAAAATCTCAAAAGAAAGAAAGAAAGAAAGAAAGAAAGAAAGAAAGAAAGAAAGAAAGAAAGAAAGAAAGTTAGTTGTGGGGAAAAGCAAGATCAGTAATAGCACTGTTAAGATAATAGGAGTCAATTTTTATTTTTTTTATTTTGCTCTCTGGCTGAAGGTTAGCCAGAGTACTTATGTTGCCTGAGTACTTACAATGTGACTGTCTTCACAGAACAACAGTCTGTGAACTGTGACATGTTTATTAAACTGTGAAGCATTTATTAAAAGTTGCTCAGAGGGGCGCCTGGGTGGCTCAGTCGGTTGAGCAGTAGACTCTTGATTTCAGCTTAGGTCATGATCTTGGGTGTCATGAGATCCAGCCCCCTGGGGGGCTCCAAGCTCAGCAGGGAGTCTGCTTCTCTCCTCCTTTTCCTTCTCCCTCTGCCCCTCTCCCTACTCGAGCATTCTCTCTCTCTAAAATAAATAAAATAAAATCTTTAAAAAACAGTTGTTCAGATAGTTCGACTAAATTTAGGATTATATATTTAACACCAGTACAACCCAGACGTAAAATAAAAAGTTCTATTAAACAACTCCTTTTGTACTCCATTGACTCTAGATAGCCTCAACCTATTTGTCCAGTTGTTTTGGAATCATATAGACATTTTTATTCAGGATCAACCTTAAAAGAAGGCAGAGTAGGCAAAAGAGATAAGTTAACTAATTTTTTATTTAAAAGAATCATCCCAATGGCAGTCTGTATGTTCATTTCAACAATGGTACTGCTGGTCCAACATTTCTCAGAGTCCCACATTTGGAGCTTCAGAGCCTGTTTGTGAATCTCCTAATACAATCAATATGGTTATTTTATTTTTACTTTTATTTTTCAGTGTGGTTATTTTTTTAAATTTTATTTTATTATTATTTTTTAAATTTTTAGTTATTTATTTGAGAGAGAGACAGAGATAGCAAGAGGGAGAACAAGCAGGGGAGGAGAGAGAGAAGCAGGCTCCCCACTGAGCCAGGAGCCGGATGCAGCTCCATCCCAGGACCCTGGGACCATGATTTGAGCCAAAGGCAGACACTTAACTGCTTAACTGACTGAGCCTCCCAGGCGCCCCTAAGTGTGGTTATTTTAAATACATCCACATTTCATTTAGGACAAAATGGCATTTGAACATGTGATCACTCAACTTATTTATCATTCTTTAAGACATATGACTGTATCTTTGAAAAATCATGGCTACCTTAATGAATTAAAAGCTGCCATCATAAGCTCCCCCCTGCTGTGCTTTTTCCCTCTCTCTCTAAAAAAGAAAAGAGAAAAAAAAAGTTGCCATCATAAATGCTATTCCAAAAAAAGTTCTGTGTCTATAAAATAAAATAAAACAAAATAAGAGCTCCTATTTTAGGCCAGGAGTTGGCAAATATTCTCTGTAAAGTTTCAGACAGTACACATTTTAGGCTTTGCTGGTCGTATGGATTCTGTCACAACTAATCAACTCTTCTATTGTAGTACGAAAGCAGCCACAGACAATACTTAAACGAATGAGCTTACCTTCATTCCAATAAAATTTTATTTACAAAAACAGTTTGTGTAACACATCTGGCCCACAGGGCCTTTGTTTGCAGACCCCTGTTTTAGGTAATAATGGATAACTGACAAAAATACGTTGATCCCTGAACAACTTGGGGCTTTTGGGTGCCAGCCCCCATGCAGTTGAAAATCTGTATAAAACTTTTGACTCCCCCAAACTTTAACTACTGATAGCCTACTGTTGACCAGAAACCTTACTGATAACATAGTTAACACATATTTTGTATGTTAAGTGTATTATATACTGTATTTTTACAATAAAGTTAGCTACAGAAAAAGTTATTAAGAAAATCATAAGGGAAATGTCACCTGGGTGGCTCAGTCGGCTAAGCATCCAACTCCTCTTTTTAGCTCAGGTCATGATCTCAAGGTCATGATCTCAGTGTCATGAGATCGAGCCCCACGTCCGGATCCATGCTCAGTTTGGAGTCTGCTTGAGATGGTTTTCTCTTCCCTCTCCTTCCCCCTCTTTCCTCTCTCTCTCTCTCTCTCTGTCTCTCTTAAATAAATAAATAAATAAAGGGTTCCTGGGTGGCTCAATTAGTTGAGTGGCCGATTCTTGTTTTTGTCTCAGATCATGATTTTGGGGTCCTGGGATTGGGTCCCACTTTGGGGTTCATGCTCAGTGGGGAGTCTGCTTCAGGATTCTCTGTCTCCCTCTGCTCCTCCCCCTACTTGCGCACACGCACGCATGCATGTGTGTTCTCCCTCTCTCTCTCAAATAAATGAATCTTTAATAAATAAATAAATAAATGTACTATACAAAATCTGCATGTAAGTGGATCCACACAGTTCAGACCTACCTCGTTCAAAGGACAACTGTATATAGCCTTCCAAAGTGACAGCAATTACTGGGATATATAATTTTGGGCTTAAAAATTTTTTTTCATCCACTGTTTACTAGTCAATTAGTAAGGCATTTTAAAATCTTGTTTAAAAGCATTTTTTAACAGCATTTGAGTAAAGTATTGTACTGATGCTTCCTCTCCCGAGGGGAAGCGATTATAATACAAGTACAGCTTTATCATTCAATCAGAAATAGCCGTGTTTTGATTTTTAAGATGATCATTAAAAATAAAAGCACAGTGCATCATCCACTGCTCCGAGAGTACTATTGTAGACTCCATTCTTCGGGAAGTAATCTGAGGTCACCTCACTTAGTATCAATACAATCTTTGTAAAACGGGGGGTGGGGACACATAAACATAAAACACAGCAAGCATACACACAAAAAATTCAATGTCAAAATGAGAATGTGATCAATTATTAGTGAGTAAATTAGTCTATCCAAAACATCAAAAAGAATACAAGGTGAAAGCAATCTACAGAGTACTTCTAGCATTGGCTATTCGTTTCATTGCCACATGGAAACAAACATATTTCCTTGGCATTCACAAATTTAAAAAAATAAAACTAAAAATCTTTTCTCAGATAGAGATTGATGTTTGTAAATGAAATGCTTGATATAAAGAGAAAGAACCATAAACAGTTCTATTGAAACAAATGGTGCCTTTTTCTTTGTTCATTTAAAAACATTTGTTGGAATTAATGATTACAATTTTCACATCTTCAAAAGAAAAGAGATATGAAATGGGGCCTGCACTAACATTTCATACTTACTGGACTATTTTTCCCTTTTGACATTTTCCCACTACACTAGTGATTCTCAAACGCAATCTTTGAATGCACCAACATCACCTGTGAATCTGTTAGAAACGCAGATTTTTGGACCTTACCCCAAACCTCCTGAATCAGACACACGGGAAGTAGGGCCCAGTGACAAGCCTCCAGGTATTACGGATGCATGCACAGGTTTGAAAACTACTGGTCTACCTCTAAGGAGATGCTTATGCAGCTACCACAAAAGATAAAGAGCCATACTCTTGGTTGTTGGGTCCTAGCACAGGCCCATCTCAAGTCTCTTCACTCATCCCATGTTTTACTAGCTCAGATCTAAAGGAGGGGAGAGTGAAGACGGCTTCCAAATGCAAGCCCATACTCACTCATAACTGCTACTCTTCCTGCTCATCATCAACCGCCTAATCCACACGTAGATTTAACATAGTCGCATATGAGGCATCTACACTTTCTCACTCAGCTAAAACTCAAGGACTAAAAGTGCATAACGGGGACAGGGAGGAATACCATTTTTCATAAGAAGAATTACATAGCAATTGACTCCTAAACCATGTGTATGTATAACATCAATTGCAATAATATCTTAGGCATATTTTCAAAAGAGATCCATTAGAACCTTCCCTTTTATAAATTCGTTTATATATAACATGTTTTTGTATACTGATGGGGAATTAAATGTCACCGAAATTACCGCACTCTCAGAATGTGATAAAAATTCACCTCTTTCTAATGAATAAATAAAATCTCAAAAAAAAAAATTTAAAAAATTCACCTCCAAATACAGAAGCACAAGAACACATTACTTTCAGTTTCTTTCTGTTTGGCCTTAACACCTGCTTGATCAAAAAATCACAGCCCTAAAAATTAACAAGCTCTTCTGAATTAAAACAATTTTTTAAAATAAATAAGGATGTAATGAATGAATGAAAACACTACCCTATGCACTGTATTATAATAAGTATTAATGGGAGGGGAGGTTATAAATTAAAAAAAAAAAAGATACTGGGATAGACAGTTAAGATGTTCAGAGGACAGACAGCAGGGGGATCTGAGGTCAGCAGCAGGAACCTCCAGATGTGGAAACTGAACTGGTTTTTGAAGGATGGATGTGTAGGGAGATGGGAATGAAAATTCCAGATAGGCAAATGCTGTGAGCAAAGACTCTGAATATACTTGGCACACTTGAAGAATAACAGAGTAGACCAGTTTAGCTGGAGAAGAACATCCATATAGGAAAAAATTGGTAAACTGGGTCCATTTTACCGTGGTCTTAAACGTCAGGCTGGGGCATTTGATTTCTTCTAAGAGAAATGAGGGACCATTTAAAATTCTAGGGACATAATGAAAGCAGTATTTTAGGAAGACTGATTTGACTAAAGGTGTCAAGTAGGTTACAGCTGGGCTTCTCAAATTGTAAAATGTATATTAAATCACCTGGGATCCCATTAAAATGCAGATTCCAATGCAGTAGGTCTGGCGTGCAGGCTAAGATTTCTGTATTTCTAACACAGTCCTAGTGATACCCAGACTGTTGGTCCTCAGACAGCACTTTGAGTAGTGGAGAATTAGGGTAAATTTGTAAATTCAAGATATCCCCTAAGGTCTAATATTGAAATAGGAAGAGAAAGAACACCATAAAGAAAATAACTTTTTTTTAATACAAAGAAACATAGCTAAAAAGCTGATAAATAAAAAAAGAGAAATACTAAAATTATATTCTATTTGCCTTAAAAGAAGGCAGGAAAGAAAGAACCAAAGAACAACAATAGATCGGACAAATAGAAAATAGGCAAACCATAGTAATAATCACATGCAGTGAAATGGACTAGAGCCGCACATATATGTGTGATTAATTGATTTTTTTGACAAAGTCTCAGAAGCAATTCGGTGGAATCTTCTCAACAAATAGTATTGAAACAATTGAATATTCATGTGCCCCATCCCCCCAAAAACAAACCCTGCACTGTGTTCAAAAATTAACCAAAAATAAATCATGGACCCAAAGGTAAAATATAATAAAACTATAAAACTTCTACAAAAAAGCTTAGGAGAAAATCTCTGTGACTTCAGTTTAAACAAAGATTTTTTTGCTTACAACACCAAATGTGTCATTCATAAAAGAAAGAAAGAAAGAAAGAAAGAAAGAAAGAAAGAAAGAAAGAAAGAAAGAAAGAAAGAAAGATTAATCTTCATCAAAATTCAAAACTTCTCTTTGAAAGACATCTTTAAGAAAATGAAAAGATAAGCCACAAACTAGGTGAGAATATCTGCAAATCACATATCTGATAAAAGATTTGAATCCAGAATTTATAAAGAACTCTCAAAATTCAATAATGAGAAATCCAACCACTCATTAAAAAGAAGGAACAAATGAAAAAAAGTAACGTGTTACAAATTTACGGTGCTAGTTTATTTGTTTGCAAGGAACAGATATTTCTTATTCAAGCAGCTAAAGTGAAAGTGGAGGCCATAAGAAAAAGAACATAAGAGAATCTTACAGAAACAAATGCAGAGAGTATGGTACAATGTGTCCCAGGAAATGGAAAGTCACTAGACACTGCTCTCTGCACCTCTCTGCTAGATGCTTTCCCATCTCCTTGTGCTTCCTTCTGCTTACTCTCCATCAGTTTGCTCATTACGACTTTCACTCCTGACTCTGAATTAACTTTCAGTTAAGTCTCAGTTCAAGTTCTCAAGAGAGGGGCACCTGGGTGGCTCAGTAGGTTGGGAATGTGCCTTTGGGTCAGGTCATGATCCTGGGGTCCTGGGATGGAGCCCTGCATCATTTGGTTCCCTACTCAGTGGGGAGCCTGCTTCTCCCTCTTCCTCTGCCCCTCCCCACTGCTCATGCCCTCTCTCTCTCCTACCCTCTGAAATAAATAAAGAAAATCTTCAAAAGACGTTTAAAAAAAAAGTTCTCAGAAAGAACCAGCTTGGATCAGTATTTGGATTGGCTGCCAGGGTCAGAAGTCCATCTCTGGTTCAATCATTTATTACCTAGACAGAGAATTTCTTATAATATTTCAGGGTCTGTGAGAGAAAGGAAGAGGGACAGTTCAGCGTGGCAAACAAACTGATGACAAATCTGTTAAAATGACTGGCAGGAGAGACTCCCAGGTTCAGCTGAGGCCTCTATTGTTTGCTTAACAGATGTCAAGTACTTCCCTTGCTCTAAAGGCGTGTGCTTTTCTGAGCATGTTAAAACAGCGAGAAACCAGTTCTGTCAGTCCTAAGGTATCATCCTCCTCCAGACTATATGAGTTGATGAAAAAATCACTGAGGTGGAAGAGCAGGTGGTGAGGTCTGCTCCCTGAGTTGCTATGCCTTTCCTTCCTCCCAGCCCACATGCATGAGGCAACATGGGAGTTCTTATCCCCCAGAGGAGGTTTTAAGAGAGTCACTTGGACAGCTTGAAATGTGGGGGTACATGGGAATTGTCTCACTTTGAAAAAGCTCTAAGTGAAAGGTTGTGGCTACATTAGGCACAGATGGCAGAGCAGAGGGAGGGAAGGGCAGGAGAGAGAGATGCAGGTCCAGGAGGGAGCCGTACTCAAGCCGGTGTGGACATGGGGTGGGAGTTGGACAAAGTACGAGCCTACAGGAGGAAACTGGCTTGGCTTTAAAGGGTGCCTGCCCCTTTTAAGAGCTACACCATCTCAAATGCGGATCCACTAATGTGGACTCAATTTTTTCCTATCTAAGAATTATCTGAAATTGAGAGCTGATCAAGATTTTATCCAAGGTGTAGGGAAGGATGAATCTTCAGAGCTGGTTTAAATGGAGAATGGGGATGGGGGCATGGCGGGGGGTCTTGCTTGCACCCTTCTAGTCCAACAACTTCTTCATTTTTTAATTTTTAAAATTTTCCTGATAAGATAAAGTCCTCTGCTTTATTCACGTTATTTGTACATTCCAGCAAGCTTGGGGGGGGGG